>NC_089017.1:29161020-29327354 GCF_963932015.1 Anas acuta
CATGAAGCATTCTCTCACCATAGCTAGACTATCAGGTGTATTATATAGTCACCAGCCCTCCCTCTACCCACGGCAAGTATAAATTATTTATCTGTTCAAATGTAATAAAAAAGCAAAGGAAGATTCTGCAAACATCCTACTGGGTAAGCATTCTCCATTACAGTTTTCACATGCTAATCCAATCAAGATTTCTTCCATGATTTCCTCTTAAAGATAATAATTGCTCTTTCAAGAACCTCTGAGCAAGATATTACTGGAATGGATGACAAGCAGTACTAGCATTATATGTACATACAGTCCGCTTTGGAGGTTATAATAAAATAAAGACTATAATAACATAAAACAATTAACTAAATGCAATAAAAATAAATCCAATCAGACTTGAGCAAATCTGAAGCATTTTAAGATTATTTTCTAGTTACTGTATTTTTAAAAGCCTCAAAAGTCTTTAAGATTATTCCACCATTTGGAAAGTGAATCCAAAACAGGGTTTCCTTCTTGCAGCTTTACTATCCTATGCATGAACATACATACCAGCTTAGACGAGGCAAACCAGATTATGCCAGGTCAGTCTTTAGGCAGGGGGGAGAGGCAGAAATGACTTTGAGAGAATGACGCTGAGAGAAATGGCACTAGCAAGTCACTAAGCAAGGTTTTTCTGTCACAGCACAAAGCAAGTGCTCCCCAACACAAGTACATGGAACCTTACCATTTAAACTGTTAAGATCATATGAACTTTGGAAAAGCAATTGTATTAACCTCAGTGCCTGGATAAATTCCAACTTGTACATTTCTGCCAAAAGAATAACCACCCCTCTAGCATCTCCTTAATGTAGTTGTTCTGTTATTCTCCATCTTAAACAGTATCTGCAGTTAAATAGCTGCCAAATTTCACCTCCAAGGTGGGCATTTATATCAAGAGATATATTAGATATATCTCAAATTAATTTAGGAAGACTTAACAGTTTAGCAGGGCACATACCACCCATCTAGCAGATGGAGGAAGCAAAGACCTACAGATTTATGCCCAGAGGAGGGAAAAGGGAATTATGCTGTAATTATACTTCTACTACTCCCTGCGGACCAATTTTTTGATAGCATAACTGAAAAAAAAATAAAATAAATAAAAAAAAAAGAAATAAAGAAAGACCATGGAGAGTTCACAGAGCTCATCATTGCTAAATAAAATCCACAGGAGAGACAGTTCCTGGAGAGTGTGGCCATTCTGCACCTAGACCACATGTGTCTGAGTGTCTGATGGAGGGTCAGGGCTGATGGAGGATTATAAATATGTATATACATACAGTGGACTATCACCAACTGGAAGGTCATCTCCCATAGAGAAAAAAAAAAAAACAACTGAAGAATGTGGGCTTGGGTTGGCAGAAACTGTTGGGTAACCTAAAAAAATAGACTCTGCACTTTCAGGTAAATTTATCAAACCAAGAAGAAAATAACTGTGTGAATGTCCAACAGAAATATTTAGAAAAGAACCTTCTTTCAATGTTCAAAGGATTTTTATTTCTCCAGATCTATTGTGATTCACTCTTCCATAAATGACAGCAAAGATACTTGTAAATTTAATCACAGCAGCATTTACACTGCTTCCCCAAGTGGAACATTAATATTTCCAATTGCAATCTGTTAGATTCTTTTACTTGGCACTTTTCAAAAATATGTCCAAATGTTTATTTACCAAATAAACATGACTAAATACTAATGCTGCTAACTCTAATTAGAAAGAGGAAATGGAAGAACGAAAGGAAGGAAGCGAGGAAGGGAGGAAGGGAGGCAGGAAGGGAGGAAGGAAGGAAGAAAAAGAGAGAAAGAGAAAGAAAAAGAGAGAAAGAAAGAGAAACAGAGAGAGAGAAAGAGAGAAAAAGAGAGAGAAAGAAGAGAAAGAGAGAAAGAAGAGAGAAAGAGAGAGAGAGAGAGAGAGAGAGAGAGAGAAAGAAAGAAAGAAAGAAAGAGAGAGAGAGAGAGAGAAAGAAAGAAAGAAAGAAAGAAAGAAAGAAAGAAAGAAAGAAAGAAAGAAAGAAAGAAAGAAAGAAAGAAAAGAGAGAGAATGAGAGAACGAGAGAGAGAACGAGAGAAAGAAAGAAAGAAGGAAAGAAAAAGAAAGAAAGAAAGGAAAGAAAGAAAGGAAAGAAAGAAAGAAAGGAAAGAAAGAAAGAAAGAAAGAAAGAAAGAAAGAAAGAAAGAAAGAAAGAAAGAAAGAAAGAAAGAAAGAAAGAAAGAAAGAAAGAAAGAAAGAAAGAAAGAAAGAAAGAAAGAAAGAAAGAAAGAAAAAGAAAGAAAGAAAAAGAAAGAAAGAAGAAAGAAAGAAAGAAAGAAAGAAAGAAAGAAAGAAAGAAAGAAAGAAAGAAAGAAAGAAAGAAAGAAAGAAAGAAAGAAAGAAAGAAAGAAAGAAAGAAAGAAAGAAAGAAAGAAAGAAAGAAAGAAAGAAAAGAAAGAAAGAAAAAGAAAGAAAGTTTTTCTGCCTTAGTGGAAACATTTGGAGGTAAGGTGGGGAAGTAGAAATCTCGAGTAACCAAGGGGTTAAAGATACAGTTTACACTTGGGAGTTCTCTATAATATGCTCCTCCTTTCCTAACATTGCTGCCAAAAATCATCTGACAGGAAACATAAGATTAAGTTTGTCCTACCTAAGTGAACAAAGAGTGCTCAGAACAGGCAACCAGTTCACTGCAGAGCGGGAACTTTTCTAATCCTGCTGGAATCTGCAGTGCTGCTCAGAAATATTACTAAAGTTATTTTCTTTACTTTAACATCTTGCTTCTGGATCATCTCATTCATTTTGGTCACACTACAGTTCTTGCTGCTTCCCCCATAAAGGTTAACTTAAAGCTCCAAACATAATCATGTGGAAAATGGACATTATTGATTCCTATGGTCCATTGTTCCCCCATTCTAAGTCCCTGAAGTTCAAGTTCAATCTGGAATTACATCATGTCTGGTTTCTCCTGGTTACCAGACGGCTTGAGACGTGACCACAGCTACAGAAAAAACAAACAGCCTTCTTCACGCTTCGGCTCCCCTATCGATTCAAACATAAACTTTTTTTCTTTCTCTCAAGTATGCTTCAAGTATGGAGCATGGTTAATTTAGAGATTAAGTTCCAAATTAGATTATCTAATGGCATCTTAATGGATTGCTGACCCATTTCCTGTGGGATGGCAGCATGCAAGTCTGGCTTGAATACAATTAATTTCTTAGGAAGTGTCTGAAGATGTTTGCCTAGATGGAGAGGAAACATAATGTTCTGCACATCTTTCTCTATTACAGAGTTGAGCGTAACTACTAGAGTTAGCAATTTAAATTGATAAAGACCAGAAATCACTAGGTTTTCTTTCTATTAATACTTCTACGGTAAGTATACTTTAAGCATTTTTGTTCTTAAATCATAATGCCTGAATTGATATTTCTTTTCCAAAACATTACTAAAGGCAGAAAGGGAGGGAAGGAGAAAAGGGGAGGGGGGAGAGGGGGCAGAAGTAGGTCAATGACACGAACCATTGATATAACAGGTGTCCATATTTGCCAAAATGTGCTTATCACATTTATCACATGTGTTTATGACTGTGTTACTTTACCTATGTGTTTGCTAGATTCCAAACACATACAAGGTACTGTGAGATAAAAGGAATTTACGCCCATTCTCTTTTGTCCTCCTGCTTCTTCCACAAACCAGAGATTATCCACTTGGCCATCTTATCAACACTATTGCTATAAACCCAGAACGATGCTTGGGGAAAAGTGCTGCTTGGAAAGTTGAGCATCTGAACACGCCTACAGCTAGAGCTGGGAAGGAAATTCAGTACTCTGAGAATAAAACTCTCCCCAGCATCTCCAGGAACAAAACAGCTGTTGTACTGTACATTTGTGTCAAGATAACAGGCTGAAAGCAGGAAATGCTAACATAGTGCATTTGCCCACATAGTGTAAATATAATGTTAAAGCTACAGTTAACTCATAAAAGTAACATATATTCTAGTATGAATAATAATAATAATAATAATAATAATAATAATAATAATAATAATAATAATAATAATAATTTGCATTATATAGAATAAATAAAAATGGTATTTAATGATAGCTGAGTTAAAATGTACACTTTGGCAATGAAACTTTGCTTGCAGTATATGAAAGACTTGCAAATACTCCACACACAATTAAAGAGCCCCATCATGCAGGCTGTTAGAATGGTCCCGCTGGAATTACTGTCCAGTAATACCATCCAATAATGAGTGCCTAAGACTCAAGCTCTTGTTATCAGGCTTCCTCCCCAACACATGCACAATTCTTCCTCACTCTCACTCATGCCTTGTTGCATATGCTCTTGCTCTCAGACAGTGACTGCCTTCTCCTAACCGACCCTTACAGATTTTCATAACTTCCCCTTAACTTCTATCTCCAAGGAAATTTATTATTACAGAACAGCAATTATGAAAAAAAGAAGAGGTATTTTTAATGTATTCTGAGTATCTTCTTTATACATAGAGCTACATCAACCTAGATTATCTTAAAAGTACTACAGAGTCCAATTCTGCTGATGAGCTTAAACATTGTTCAAAGTTCAACGGATATAATAATATATATATAATAAACACTATACAAACAGCAAAAAGTTAATTATAGGTAGACAGGCTATCAGGAACAAAATAAAAATGACTTTCCAGTACCTTAGCAAATAATGATTTTTGCCATTTTTTAAGATGCTCACAGGAAGTTTTATCTCCTTTAAAGATACCAATATGTTTAATTCATGTGATAAAGGTATTTGTGTATTTTCAGTTATCACTACTCCTTACACTTCTTCTACTTCTGAAGAAAATGGTCATCACAGACTTAAATGCTTTTTTATTTGTTTGTTTTGTTTTGTTTTAATCTCCTATTACTCATATTTTCTCTGTTTGCAAATTTCAGTCTTCTATGTATCAATAAGATGTGTCTTATGTCTGGGACTATGAATGTTAACATAATTTTACAAGGAAGGAAAATCACAGCAAATTTATTTTGATGTCTGTGTACCATATCTACTGTCATATGAAAGGCAGCTACTAATGAGACAAAGAACACAAAAATAACAGAGGTTTTCTCATCTTCTGCCATCTTCCCTAAGTTCTGAAAACTCAGGTCATCAATATATCAGGACAAAGATTTCAGCTTGGTCTCTTCCCTTACCTGATTCTTGTACAGACAAGACAACTAACATTTGGATAACATTCACTGCCAAAATTTGACTTTCTTGAGGTCAATGACATTTCTGAAAACCATTATACTTAAAATAACGACAAAAGCTTGCTATAAAAGGTAAGACTGAGTACCATCAAAAAAAAGTACTGCAGATTTGACAAATTCACACAATCAAACATTTGTCAAACAATTTTGTGGGAGAAAATTTGACTGTATGGACAGTCAAATTGCTGCTCTCTCTCTGACAGTGAGCAGCAATTCCTTTTGCAATCAATTCTTATCCTTTTTTTTTGCTTTTTTTTTTTTTTTCCAGTGCTTACTAGTTTTAGTGTTAGAAAGGCTCACTGCCCCTTGTTCTACTCAGATATCATTTCTGTTCTTAGATCCCCACTTACATGGGGATTTCAATAATTCTATATTCCAAAGCCCAAATCCTAAAGCTGTCTACTTAGGGAGAACTACAGGAAGTTTCTTTGTCCTCCAAGGCTGTGCTTAATTCTAGGCCAAATAAGAAAGGCCCAGGCACGTCAAGAGGTGCCCATGCAAGCACCGATTTGTGCCCAAGCTCACCTGGCAGAACTTGTGTCCACTGGTAGGGCCAAACTGGCAAATAGCACTCCAGGAGCTACCTGCAAACCAGTTTTACATATAAAGATGAACAAGTAAAAGAATGTGCCTGCATTCATCACCAAAGTTTCCTTGATCATCACCTGGAAAATTTTCCCCCATTTTCCTTTCTTTTCATGAATTGCTCCCCCAGGTTGTGAGTGATAGGTACTGAAAAAAAAAAAAAAGAAAAAAAAAAACAACAAAAAAAAAACACCAAACAATTCACCAAAAGCCAGGACAGGGCTTCAGCTGATATAAACTGTCATTGCTTTAAAGAGGTCATGAGTGATGACTGATTTAAACTATTCAAAAATATTCCTACGTAGACAGTTGTGTGATAATTTGCTAATGCCTGTCAATGACCAGTAGAATAAAAACATCCTTTGTAGGGGCGGAATAAATCACCACCACTGCCAACCCCATGCTACGCTAGCTCAGTTCGGATTCACTCTTGACAGTACATTGAAAACTGTGGCAGTTATTGCATGATGGGGGTTGTAACGGGAATCATAGCCCTTGAGGAGGTGAGGTGAATCCATTAGTTAATTTGTGCCTTTCATTCTGCCTTTGTGCTATAATCTATTATGGAAGAAATAACTACACCTTGCTTTCACACAACAATTTTTCCAGATAAACATTATATCAGAAAAACTGCAGAAAGCAAAACAACAATATTTAAAGCATTTCAAGCTGAGATTTGTAAGCAGCACTACTTTTCAAATTCTGTAATTACCCTTCCAAGCTGAAACTCAAAAAATCCCCAAACTTCTAGAAATCCATAGCATAATATAGTACATCAAAAAGCATTCTATATATACATATACACACTCACACTTACATACATGCTTACACAGAGTGTAAGTGCCTAGTGCTTATACTGTCCTACATGTATGTACTCAAATGTCTAAGAAGTATTTAAAATTATCTTGAGATTGAGTAGCTACATTTGACAGGCTCCCAACCTGTGTGCTTTACATGAATGACCCCCATTAATTGTTGCAGATAATCCTGCACATGAAAGAGGTGGGAATCAGATATATCACAATTACACTGATTTGTTTACACATCTATTTAGATACACACACCCCTACTGTTACCATAATTCATTATATGCCAACAGATGTAAAGGATAATAACAAGTAATGGATTAATGTACCAAAAGCTGTGGGATTTGTTGGGGAGTGGGGAGGAAGGTATTTTTTCACCCATTTTGGGGGTGGGCTTCTTGTTGCTTTCTATATTTTTGTTTGCTTTTTTGTTTTTGCACACAAAATAAACTGTCTTTTGTGGAAACACTTCCTAATTATTTTGGTATTTAGTTTAGAAATATGATGGTTTATATCTTACCTTCATGTACGTTAGTGACCTAAATCTACACGGGCTTATTAGTCACAAATGTCTCTGTTAATACTATGGTTATTCATTGCTCCACCACCTCTCACAGCACCATTTTCTTTGTATTAGCCAGTAAGTCCCCCGAAATACGATGTTTAATTACGCAAGTGACATTTTCATTTTTAAAACCTAAAATCAGTATACTCTTAAATTTGTAAACACTTCGTATTTGACAGCACAACATCGTCATTCCAGGTGCTTAATTAGAGTAGCTCCTAAATTCAATTTACATTAAAGATAATCTAAATGTGTACTGGAGAAATATTACACACATTTTGATCAGATTCTGTCACATATTCCTCTGGAGGCCGGCTAAAACAGATACTGTAGCTCAATGTAAATTTTTAATGTGGTGTAGGGGAAATAATTAAAATGTTACCTTTGCCAAGTAATTCCCAATGTATCCTCACTGGCACTGGGGTATAAATGCCTGCCGTTTTGATTCATGGTCCAGTCACAAATCCTCAGCTGTCAATTGAAACCTAGCAGTCAGATATGGATCGAGCAGTACTACAGTTTTTAGTATTTAAATGAATACATGCAAAATAGTATTGTACATGGCAAAAGCCTTACTTTCCCAAGAAGAAACTTAAAAAAAAAAAAAAGGAAAAAAAAAAGAAAACAAACAAAAATAACTTACTCTAAAAATAAATGCCTATAGATTTGCTTAAGATAATGCTATTTTAATATGCTCCTCTATTAATAAAGCGTAAAAGAGTAACTAGTGTTTAGCACATAACAATTAGCCATTATTAGATTACAAATTGAGCTGGAATAAAAGGAAATGTTAATATTCAATAGTGAAATATTTTAAGAAAGAAAATATAAATGCTGTTTTCTTTAAGCAATGCTCTAAATTGTGTATTAAATAAAGGTCTAATATAGTCAATATCTTGTAGCATGCATTTCGTGAAACATAGAAGACATGCAATTTATAGAAATATTGTCCAAATTAAACAAACTGTATGTCCTTATCTTGCTATTTAAGAAGGGTAAAGGTATTTTGTAATTGAAGTTTATTAATTTAGTGTTACAGAAAGCAGTATTACTTAGCAAGAGGTGATAAAATAATCTAATCTTGGTTTAGGCTCAGAATAATAACATTTAAAAAACTTTATTGCTTTTTAGTAAAACGAAGAATGTACTAAATGTAAGCTGAAACAAATTCTTCCCAGATCTTCAAATCATCAGTTCTTCTCATGGATTGTTCTAGCAACCCTGTTATAGCTTTGCTTGTGTAACAGCTGCTCTGTAGTGTTAGCAGATTTATTGAAAAGATATACGACTTATTTTTAAGTTTAAGAAAGTGAACTTATCTGGCTTGCAAAGCAAGCATACAATTTAACCTCTGTATAGTCATGCTATATATAAATTGCTGTACCATTATGTATGATACAGAACTCTGAATTGAAGATAATGTTGTTTCTGAGTTTAATTACATTCAGTGCATTCTGGTTTTCTCTATTCATATTCACAGTCTTCAGACAGCACAAGCTACAGCAAAGAAACTACAATATTTTCACAGGAGCACAGTTAATTGCAGCCTTTTCCTGAAAAATACAAATGCTAGGGACAAGACAATATTGCAAACCTGACCCTGTCTGGCTGTTACACTCATAAGCTTCCTGCTGTTAAGGTCTGAGAAATGGAAATATTAGCCTCTGTTGTTTTCATAGGGATTGTTACTTGTTTGTTATCTAAAGAACTCTAAGGGACCTTCTAAAGGCCATTAAAAGCATGACTAAACCACATGAAATTAACCAGAAAAGGAAATATGCATGCAGAAAGTTTGCTAGAGGTAACTGTGAATAATACAATAAATATGTTTAAAGAAAGGAGTAAGTAAACGTTTGGTTTATTCACTATGCAAAACTGTATTGTAAACCAAATTTTCATATTGAAGATGTAGTAAAATGTCACCTCAGTTACTTGTACAGAAGTTGTATTTTTGTTATAATGCTTAAGAATATGATAAACTTCATTACAGAAGCATATTTTAAAGCTTTATAACTTAACTATAAAAAGTCATTTCCAGCTGAAATATAAGCCTGAAAGAGTAAAAAACACATAAACCTCTTATTCTTTCATAATATATATATGTGTGTGTGTATATATATATATATATATATATATATATATATATATATATAAATAAAATCTACAAATAAAAACTCTTCAGGATTATAAGCATAAAGAAGACTAAAATCCCAAACTCCCAAACTTAGTGTTACCAAATCATTTTTTGCCCTTAGGTATAGCTCAGAAACATGGCAGTTAGTTTGCAATAGAACCTGGTTGCATTTGCCATATGGGGAAAACAGTTTACGTTACATTTTAGTAAAATCAGCTACTACACTAACCTGTGATATTCTGCCCACAGTCTGAATGAAAGCTTTTCATATGTACAGTTAATATATTAAAGTTATCACACCAAAAAAAAAAAAAAAAAACAAACCAAAAAAAAAAAAAAAAAAACAAAAAAAAAAAAACAGAAAAAGATCCAGGATGTCATTTTAAATCTATTTCAAAAATGGTAGAAATAACATAGTTCATATAAAGTCATATATGATGCAACACTTATACAACTAAATCCTGACATGGTAATTATAGAACATACACCTTTTATACATGCTGTAGACCCATTATATGCACATGTATAGGAAGATTTATGCTGGACCAAATCTACAGTTATTGTAAGTGAAGCACTATTCACTGAACTAGTAGTGTCTTCTTGTTGTGCTGAAAATGACACAAACCACTGCAAGTCTGCCTGATAACCACTTCTATGACAAGCCTAGGACTGCATCAGTTGCACTGTAAACCATCTTCCCTGTGTTAAAAACTATTGCTCTGCATTTTTCTGCCAGCTTACATAGCTGCCATGTTGTCTCTAAAAGGTAACCTGCCAGGAAAATCTTTTTTTCCACCATCAAATAAAGTTTCCTCTCACAAATCACTCCTGTTTGGAGACCAGGATGTCTAAGAAAACAGGCCAGGATTTAGAAATATACATTTGAAAGTATTTGGACATATCTCTTTCACAGACTACATCTGCATCCCTCACGTGTGTTGAGTGCTTTCTGTGGAAAAAGGCTGGAAAAGCTTAAAAGACCTCTATGAGCTCTGGCTTCATGTGATAGAAGAAGACATCTACTTACAACTGCACCTGGAAGGCTGCTTTTGGAGGACATCCAGGCAGTACAGTAAGGAAAGCCTGGGAGCATAGATCTGTCTCAAGTACCTAGCTTTGGAAGGATATAGGGCAATTCAGTACAGTATTTTGAGTGCTATGTGTTGTCTGGAGTCATACTGAAAGCTTTCTGGCCAGATGTAGTCCTCAGTGTTGGTTGACCTCTAAAAGTATGCCACAGTGTTAGCTGGAGATGAGAAGGCACATTCAATCTCATCTACAATTATCCACCTAAAAGAGTTTTGGTGCAGGAAATGTGAAAGGGAGAGGCAGGAAACTACTTGCAGGTAACTTGAGAAAACTTAGATTTCTCAGTAGAGGGACTTAGGAAATAGTCCCCATGAGACAGTTAATACTGAAAAACACTGACTTTCTCAAAAATATACTGTGGATGCAAAATAAATGACCTGATTTTGCATGTGGCATGGTAAAAAGTCTTTTGTAGAAGACCTCTGGAAGTGGCCTTCACTTCAGTCCCACGGCTTTGCCATTTTCAGACAGGCAAGCAACAATAACACCTTCTATCCACAAAACATTGTCAATGACTTTTTATTTTTCTCTCACCTAACCATAGAGAAGAAAGAACATGGATCTGTATGCTGAGGAGAAAAAGGATGTCCAGCTTTGCAGTAGACCTGGAAACCTCACATGCAGCCTAACCTTTCCCCAATGTGTGGAGCTGCAGCAGTCTCTCACCCTGGGATATATCGTTACTTACAAAGTAGCAGGGAGCTCAAAGTCTGCACTAACAACTACCTGGCATGCAAGTATTTCTCGCATTTATAGGAGACATTGCTACTCCCTTACCCACCTCAGCAGTGTCATGGTCAGGAACTAAAGGTCCACGCAACAGCACAGCAATAGAACAAGTGCTTCTCCTAACTCTGCCACTTGCCTGAAAGTCATCCCACCCCCCTACTCCTGTTTTGCCCTCTGTAAAATGCCAGAGGAGTGATTTTGTTTTGCACTTTCCAGTGCTTTGAGACATACTGATGTGAAGCTCTAGCCAAGAGACAGACTTCGCTATAACCACCCTTTCAGTTTAAATTGGGCACCTTCCAAGTACAACTACCCTGCAGAGTTTTAAGTATGCAAATCCTATGTACATTATGATCCCATAGTCAACAGCTCAAACTTTAAGCATAGACTGAATAATTTTAGGGGTTAATATTTAAGCAGGTTTTGTATTCTCCTATTGAAAAGGTGACCCATCAAAGAAAAACGTTCATTCCAAGCTCCTGTAATCACTAGAGAAAGTAAATAAGTATTGTAGAAAGTGTAATTGGAGACGCTGCTATAGTTTTTATTAGTTTAAAAAAAAAAAAAAAAGCCAACATAAAAACGAACATTTGCATATTGTCATTGTTTTTACTGAAACTTCCTTTAAATGTGTTTCCTTTTCAGCAAGCATATGTGAAAAATGACCTCTTATCCATTTACATACCTCCCTGGTGGTCATGTGACCAAGTTTTACGTCAAACTGTCAATTATGATAAGGGACACAATAAGAACAGCTTAAGTGTTGATAACCTGTTTCCTGGCTTTACTGGGAAGTTCTGTTTAAGAGTCCACTTGCGTTCTTCTTTCAGCCCTCTGCTGAAAGCAAAAGTAACATCCACCCAAAATATTTTAAAAACAGATACTCTGTTTTCAGTGGACCTTTGAGTTTACAACTTCCATGATGAATAGTATGAAGAGAATTCCATTTTGAACTGTGGGATTCAGTAACTAAAGGATGCATCTGGTAAGAACAACTTCCTACAAAAAAGGCAGGCTACTCTGGCAGTAGAAAACAGCTTTTTAGAGACCTGAAGTGTTTCTTCTTATTATATATATTGCAAATGTTTCACTCATAAATGTCAAAGCTGCATGACAATCATGCATAACATATAGCACACCCAGAAACTTCAATCTCTATCAGAAACCATGCCATTGTATTAATTATTGCATGGTATCAAGGAGTTTATTAGTTCCTTGACAATTGGACCAGCATTAGCTACTACAGTGTACTGTGACATTTTAGAGTAACATTTTAGAGTCTGTTTTCACAGACCTTAATAACTAACCTGTTTATCTATATTTCCCAATGTAAAATAGAACCACAATCACCCATAACAGGCTCCAGAGTTCATTAAAAAAAAAAAACTTATTATTTGTGAACATAGTTATCTGTACTTCCAATAAACACAAACGTCTGTCTATCTACCCATCCATCCATCTTTTCACATGGTTTTCACAGGTAAAGTCCATGACTACTATTTCTAGTAACATCCCAACTTTAGAGAAAGAAACAATATCAATCTGTATGTAAACATCTATCATTTCAAGAACCTAATAAGTTCACAAAATTGAGAACAGTAACACAAAGCTATAGAAATGTCATAACCAGGAGAATTCTTGTCATTAAGATTTTTGTTACTGAACTAATGATCTCTATTATTGTCATTATATATTCTCTCTATATAATGATCTCTATATTATTAGTGGAGAATGGGGGTGAGGAAGGTGTTCCCTACCATTATGAAGATTATCTCACCTTTCTTTTATGCATAGTTCAGTTAAGATGTTTTTCAGCACGGATAATGAGCACCAGGCACTACATTCAACTTCATAAAATAGACCCACCAACCATCAAAAGCAAAATTAAGCAAAACAGTCTCAATCAGGTACTAGTTCCTATCACTTCCCTTTCCTCTGCCTATAGTTCCATTCCTGCAGTGGCATTAATAACACTTAAAAATATTCAGAAGCTGTTGCTGAGTTGAGTAAAGCAACCCAAGTGGTCATAAGTGATTTATAATAGGCATTTCGGGGGAGCTGTTGTGACATGATTTTCTACAACAAAATGCTAACACATATGTGACTCTCTAGCTGCCACTCAAGCAAGAGATTTGTTTAGTAACTGTTAATGTCAGAGTATAGAAATACCTGGCATTTCAAGTCAGGTAACAGGAAGACCTACCAGCAGTTAGAGCTGAAATCAGTCTGCATTATTATAATTCCTCATTAGAGCCTTGTCTTCCTAACTATCAACACAGCATGCTAAGTAACGCATGCAACAGAATATTTTTCACTGTATCCAAACTGTTCCCATAAATGCAATTGTGGATTGTCTTTCAAAATTTTATTTAGTGCTTCCCATCTAAACATGAATATTCCAGGCAGGTTATGCTATAAATTGTTTATTGGAAGTTCTAGCAAACTATCACTTTGCCAGAAGACTTTGTGTTAAGTACACGTTACAAACTGTAGATGTAACTTTTGAATTTATTGTGATTACTGTACCTTAAGTAGGCTATATCCTGGTTCTATTTAACAACAACAGAAACGTATTCAACAGTACATGCCAATATTTCTCATAACCAAAAAAAATAAATCTTCATAAAGACTCCTCCAATTAAGTAAAAAATGTAGCAGTGACAATATTTATTCTTGAAGGGTCAATGTGCATTACAGGGTACAGTGAATGTTTAAAGGACCTTTCTGGAACTAAAACCATTGGCTTTCTAATTTAGAATTTCTCTCAGCTAACACAGAATGATTGATTGTCTTTATTTCATGTACCCCTTGATTTTCCTTTCCATTCATCATGAGCTGCTTTAAAGCAAATGCATTTAAAACCTGCCACAAGAAGAGTGGTCTCTTAAATTGTTGTAAAGTAATGAAAGGACATAGTAAATCAATCTTATTTCTGCCTTACCAAAGGATAACCTTTACTCCATTGAAGTTGTTTAGACAATTTCAGTGCTCAACCTCACTTTCTGGGTAATAAACATATATGGCACCATCACCTCTGAAATCTCTTTATCATTTAAGTGGGTAAAGGTGACTAATTTATTAGAAACATATATTTGCACTTACATGTTTGTATTTACCCACTTGAAAAAGTTTTGTTATTAAAGTTTACTGTTCCTTCAGATAGTTTAAAACAGTACACACTATTCCCTAATTTTATATATATTACTTGTGTAACAATGCACACACACACACATCAAACACACTCAGGCAAGCGTACATATATATTCATTGCATAAGTTAGAAAATAATAAAAAAAATCACAACAAAAAGGAAAACATGGCACAATTTTTCAATTTACTATATGTCTCAATTAATATAACTAGAGTATGAAGCTATGTGCTTCAGAAGGCAGAACTCTGGTTTTGCACAGTGGCATTGAAGAATTTTTCTGTTTATGAAATGTATGCAAGACCTAATTTATTTTCCCCTTTCACCTACACCATCTGGCCACACATTTCACCATGAAAGGGAGTATAAGACATGGTGCATGTAAACACCAAAGACTGTGATGGCCCCTGAGGTCCCTCTTACTTTTATGTTCCTATGACACTGCTAAAATCTCCATATTTATTTCATTCTATGCAAGGCAAAAATATATAGGAGATGCATGAAATAAGCATTATATAATGTATGTGTTATCAACTCAGCAAAGAGAAAATTAAATGTGTTTCTGCTAACTTCTGGGCATGCAAAAAGTTTGTAACTCTTTTGATGAACTTGGAAAAAGGTAGAGTGGGTTTAAGCAATAGCAATTTTTAGGGGGAAAAAACGTGTCTATACACATGTAGTGAAAAATTTTTATTTTTTTTTCGCACATCCATAAATTAACTGGATGTCACAATTTTCAAAGGATACTGCTTAAGACATCACATGGAAAAAAAAATAATCCAGAAGCTACATTGCACTGCTTAAAAAGAGATATCTTAGGTATGTTTCAAGATACAATAAATTATATTTTGTGATATTGTATATCTGTCAACAAGAGCCATGTTATAGTAATTATAAAAAATTTCATAATACACAAACCTTTGAGAGGCTAACAAAAAAAACAAAACCAAAAAACAAAAACCAACCAACCAACCAACCAAACAAAAAAAAAAACACCAGAAAAATTACTGAAAAATCAATGGCTGGCAAAACCACTAATTGTCATTTGGTATTTTCATAAATGTGGACAGTTTCCAGTTAGGTCTCAGTGGTTAAAAAAAGCTGGCAAAGTGTCAGCTATCTTGAATAAACTATCATCTTTATGATTTTCTCTGAACTCTGCATGTGGTGACCTTTAAAACGGCCATACTGCCACCTTGCCATGGGAGTGGGTAGGGATAGGGAGTTCCAGACGAAGCACACATCAGCTATATCATGGCAAACCAAGAAAAGGTAGGTTTTACTCAAAAATGAAACAGGTATGTGTACCAGCAGTTGACAGGAACCTGAGACTGAGAAAAATATACAGTACAATAAATACCGAGGACTATTTAACAGCCCCTTTGTTACTGCCATATTTTTTTCCTTACACGCTGTTAATTTCAAACTACTCTACTGTTAAGATCTAGGAGTGACACAAAAACACATAATAAAATATGTTAAATTTCTGAAGATCCCAAATATATTCCTGTTACTAGCAACGTAGGTTTTCTGTATGTGCATGGCCTTGCTATTGGTTACAGATAATTTGTTTGTAAACCATCATTAATCTCGGCTGCATATTTTCACAGTTTGGGTAAACACTTCATTTGCATTAAATTTACAGCATTAATGAGATGTGAAATTTAAAATGCTGCTTGAAACATAAATGATGTAAAAAACTAGAAATATGTTTTTATCATGTTTGAGATCAGCAGACCAATGTACGCCTATTACTCTAGAAATGGTGATGTGTTGCACTGAGAATTTGGTTTTATAACTAATTTCCTAGAAATAAAATAGATTTTTTTCTAAACATCTGCAAAAAATATAGCTTGAGAATTTTAAGTTGGACATTTCCCTTTAGAAATTTTGCTTAATTTATTTTGAAATGTTTATTTTTTCCTTATAGACCTCATTCTCACTCCTAAAATTGGGATTACTATGTTGTGAGAAAAGAATAAGGAAATACTAGTCCACACAGTTTTGCTAAAGTTTACATGTATGAGCTCTTGAAAAATGGAGCAATTGGAATAAATATGATAAGAAGTTCCTTAAGATGTCACAATTCCAATAAATAAAGTATATGCTAAATTCATGTTTCTTAAATGATTCAGTTTTGGTTTGAGTAAACTGCATCTTCAGATGACAAATACTAAAACCTTTAAGATCTTATTCTAATCCAAGATAACAGTGGCAGCATGTAGAAAGATAATATATAAAGCTTCTCTATATCGTTACACCTATGTGAAACTTGCCCACCTGTTGCTGGTGTAGGAAGGATGGGTCTCTTGGGCTTAGTCCCACATATCGATTGGCTTGGGATGTGCCTGAGGCTGTGTAGGCTGATTAAGGAAGAACAGAACAGATTGATAAAAATACCGACCTATCATAACTATTACCCTGTGCAGGTACAGTACAAATATGAGAGATCCAGAGTTATGATTATGCAAAATATAGGATGTGTCTGTTTTTTCTTAATTTAAGCTTTAATAGAATGCAAAAGAAAAGTTGGGCCAAAGTCAGAAAGGCACATGAAAATTCCTATAAATGTCAATGGAAACTGCAGGTAGAAATCACAGTGTTCATTCCCATTATAAAAAAGTTTTTCTGCTTAACATATATATATATATATACATATATAAGTAATCAAATTAAGTATGTTTCTGAAAGAATTACAAGGCTGATTCTCATTTGCATGACAACTGTCTAAGGCAGTGATTAAATCATTGGGATTACTATGATGTGAGAAAAGAATAAGGAAATATTAGTCCACACCGTCTTGCTGTTGTGAATGCCCATCATGAAGTTTTAAGAGAACAACAAAAAATAGAAGTTCAGCTAGTGGGGTAGCATGACATTATTCTTTAGAGTCCTTTGGAAAAAGGACACAATGTGATCAGTATTTTCATGAGTGAGAGCTAACTTTTACTGTGCAAGATAATATTAAATATTCATCTCTGTTATGCATCAGGGAACAACATTTTTGCAGATGGGGGACAATTTAGGGAAGTCTCTTGCTTCTCTGCTACAGAAACTTAAAGAAATCCACTTCTGAGGTGTAAGAGGATGTAGGCGATGCTGGGATTAGTTACACAATATGGATCCTTCATCTGTAGGTCACATTCCTCTCTGGTTTCTGTTGGTAATCCCTGAAGGCAGTGGCCTTCTCATGGCTTTTGGTGGCACTTATGAAACGGGGTATGTGATTTTACTCCACTCTGGTGTGGAGATGTCCACTCTGCGACTTGCAAAATTATTGCTTGGAAACTTGCTAGCAGACAAAGCATAACTAATAAAACTGGACAGACAAACCAGTGAGGACGTAGATGAGAGTAGTTACTAAATATTTCCATTAATATTACAGTCATATTGCATATATAAGCAAATTACATCTGTTTAAAAATAATAATGGTACTGCCTTTCTGTAATAAAAAGGCTTTATTTAAAAACTTTATTGAAAAACTACCATAAAAATAATGAATCAGATAGTAGAAAGAATTTATGGTGGAAACCACAAGGCTTCCCAAATATTATCAAAATTTGCTGTTCTCATTTAAAATAATTCTGCTGTTACGTTTCAGAATGAAAAGCAGTGCTAATCATTTGTCATTTTAGTCTCATCAGACTGAATAATAATGATAACTTGTTGGGCAAGCATATGTTTCATATATGTTTTGATCAATCAATAAGTTCTTGCAAATAAAAGTAAAATTATGCCTTAAAACAATTTAGCATATTAATACTTCCTGTGACAGGTATATTAAGATTGATAATGTGATCTGTATAGATTCATATATAATTTCTGTATTAGTAGAGTGTGATCCCTCATTTATGCAATTTTCTTCATCAGCAAGCCAAGAGAACTTTTCCCTTCAACCCAAGTCATCAAACCAGTTTTAAAAGGTTTTACAAGGTAGGTGCACAACTGCACTGCTCTCAGAAGCACAGCATGCTGAACATGTAGCATGCCATTTTGTGCAGAATTGGCACATTCTATTTAAAATTCTACAGTTTTTTTCTTATTATTATTTACATGCTCTAGTGGAAGACATTGGATCTTTAGGCAAAAAGTTGCTTAGGTACTTCTTTGGAAGCATGAAGATTCAAATATAACATGGAAGCATTATTTCAAATACTGAAGCAGAGATTTTCTAAGGCTCACAGGGTAATTTGAGTGCCTAAGTTCCAATGAAATTCAAAAGAAACTGAATGACAACTTCATTTGAAAATATAGTCCAAATTTTCCCATTACTAGTGGGACAATAATTAATGAACAGATTAGCTTTGCTTTCCTGTAGTAATCACTAATATAGTCAGATTACCTGCCAGCATCCCAGTGCAGACTTGACACAGTATTTGTTCTTTTTACCATTTGTTTTGGAGACTTTGACCTCATCTGAGTGAGGCATATATTTGGGTCAGGCACACTTGTGTCAAACAGGAAAAAGGTTGAAATCATGAATATTTGAAACTATGCATGAACTTGATTTTCTCACCTATTCTAGACCAAAAATTTAGAGCAACAGCTTCTAAACTTCTTAAGGTTTGCTGCTAAAATTAACTCTTCTCAAGAAGTACAAGAACTGCACCATATGCCACCAGACAGGGGACACTGTACAACTTAACCCCGTAACAAATTTTCTGCTATACTAAAAGAACAGATAAAACACTTCCACAAATCTATCTATGTATTTCTATGTATTCTCTTATCTATGTATTTTTATAATTAAGCAGTAATTTGTACAGAAGTTACTTCTAACCTTTTATAATAAACATATAACCAGTTTAACTTTAAATCTTGAACACATATGCATTAAGTCTCATCTTTGCTTCCTGTTCTAATCAGATGGTTCAAAATAGTATATATACTTAAAAATAAAATAAAAATGTTTATGGTCTCAGTTAATGGCAATCCAAAAGTTAGGAACTAGATTCACAGTCCAGAAACTAAATGATTCTAAAGTGAGTCATTTAAAAGTAATGATGCTAAGGACATTCATATTATTAATGAATGGTGACTTTTCTTCCAAATCATATGATCCTTGTCTACCGAATCATATGATCAGAAGTGTTTCCTAAAAATCTTCACATCTGATAAATACTGGCAACACATCTCCAGTCAAAATAAAAGTTCAAAGACAACAGATATGGAAAAGATTATGAAAAGACAGTCTGATGCAACATTGAGCATAAGATGAATAATTTAAAAAGTTACCCTATGTCTAGCTATATCTTTGTTCTTATGTCCAAAATTGCAGTTCCATTGACAAAGATAGGATAAATAATATGGTCTTGAACTTATAGTAACAGAGCTTAAAACTTTAAAGCTATTTATTTATTTATTTAATATAAATAATATTTATATTTATTTAATATAAATAAATAAATAAATAAATAAAAGATCAGTGAATATACCATCCAGTGCAAAAATGACAAGGAATTAAATTTTTCTTTTGCCACATCATTTATTTTTGCTAACAATGACACAACCTATATCAGCTTGCAATTTTCATAGCTCGGATTCAGTATGCATTGAAATAAGGCTTGATTTCTGTAGGAAAGCTCATTGAGGAGCAAATTATCCAATCTCTGTTTGGAATTCCATCTGTGGGTCATTGTAATACCTTTCTGTCTCGGTGTGCTTCTCAATGTCTTTACAACGTCCACCTTAGATGAAAGATCATGTTTTCTTTTTCTTGAATAGTGGTCAAATACGCAGACTTTCCCCTTTCATTTTGGTTGTCATGTCACAAGTATTTATTCATGTAACATGATAACATTAGTTAAAATTTGGAGAGGAAAAGCTTGCAGTTGGATCACATATTTGCTCTCCATGTAAATGATGAGCATCCTCTTGGTCAAATAGTAGGAAAAGGCACCTTTTTCTGGCCTCAATTTGGTAGATTGAATCTTCGATGGACATTTTTTGTTTCCTAGAGAAATACTTACTGGTTGCTGTAGGTGAAGATGCCTCACCTTCAGTGGATGTAGTGATGGGTTTAGTATCTGTCATGGTCAGGGTCACAGGTCGCACCGCACTGTGATGGGGAGAGGGTGCCAAAACTGGAGTAAAATGGCCAGGCACTTTCCCTACTACTTGACCACTGCTGTTAGGCTACAAAACAAAACCAAAAGAATTCCTTGTGAAACAAACATATTGTGTTTAAGGAACCTACCCACCTATCTTAGGGTTTTTCAGAATGCCCATCACTGTAGTACCTATTTGCTGGAATGTGCTTTTTTAACAAATCTATGTACTTCTATTAAATCTTTTCATTATGCAGCAGAGCCCTCCACAGATAGGTATTATGTACATAAAAGCAGTACCTTTTGGTGAGTTTTCTTTCTCTCTGGGTGCAGAATATATCTGACCGTTTCAAAATATAGTTGCTGTTCATGCAGTGGCTGTGGACCATACTAAGTCCCATGACAGCAGGATTAAATTGAGCAGGCATAGGCCATGATGTACTAACTATTAAGAGCAAATGAATGATGCAAAACCTCTATTTTCACATGCCATACCACCCTGGCTTGGAGAGTAACCAAGACTTGACCACAGTTGTCCACAGAGATTATACATACTGGAAGGCTAACTAATAATTCACTTTTGAGAGTAGGGGAGAGGGTTAGGATACAACTCATTGTATTGCATACATCATGACCTCTGTCCAAAAGCCACCTACCAAAAGGCATCCTACACAGAAGTGTGTCACAATGGAAACTTTGCAAGTTCAGGCTGTAGTCAACAAAGCCGCCTCTTTCAGAGATCAATTCACAGTATGTACAAAAGGAGGTCTGCATGTGACTTTATGGTACAGGTCATTAGGGTAATATTTTACGTTCTGCATATAGGCACGTCTGAATTTGGCAATGTTCACTGCTAGATGTATATATTTATACAATGTTTGAACATGCCTTAGACATTCTGCAGTACATTAAACACTCCGCTGGTAAATAACTTGCAGCAAAAATCAGCAAGTAATCTAGTATTTTTAGTCGTACCTGAAAACTTTTGTTTTAAACTGTGTGCTCTGTGAATCATAGGTTTTTTTAAAATACAGGCAAACAAAATGAAATTTACTGGAAATCTTATTATCAGAAGGATATTTTCAAATTTGAGATAACTCAGAAAAGAAATGGACTGATAAAGAACTTGATTCAACTGATTCAAGGAAAGGTTAAAAGAGGTAAGCATGGCTACAGAAATGAAATAATAACTGTGAGCTGAGATGATTACTGCAAGTACGCGTAGAGTATAAACACACAGAAGAGGAAGGAATTATTTGAAAAGAACGGGAAGTATAAACCAGGGGTAATGGAACGAAAGGGAGAAGGAGGAAATTTAAAATGAATAACAGGAAAAACTTCCTGGCAGTATGATCTATTAGACTTTGCAAATGCCCCCAAAGGAGACAGAGCCTCATTCTTTAGAACATCTAAAAGTAAAGTAGAAGAAAACACTGGCAAGTATAAGCACAAATGGAGACCAATCCTATATTCACAGGAACATTGAGTGATTAGCAGATTAATTTCCCCTATAAAATGATAATGATTTATGAGTAATAATAATAAATTAAAAATAAACCAAACTGGGTATGAATGAGAAAGGGCCAACAAACTACTCCCAAATTAATCTAATTCTACTACTACAAAATGAAAAAAATTGCCTCCAAAACACAACTATGAGGTGGCTCAAAGGAGCCATACAGTTCCAAGATCATGTAAATATATGAATTGGATGGTATTTACCACTTTTCATTAATGTTCCTAATTGCTTAAATTGAAAAGTTATTACTAGGATTTTCATAATGGGTGGGTGAATGAGAGTCAGCTGTCAAAGAAGTTTCAAAATAAGAAAGCAGCACTGATTCAAAGGAATGTCAATAATTTTACATTTTAAATTTCTAGATAACTGGTATGTTACCAAGAGTTTTATTCACTGGGTGAAACTTAATACTTATATATATTTTCTTTTGTTATATACACTTGAAATGAAAACGAGATGTGGCAGAATATACAAAAAACAACTTCTAGAGAATAGAAAAAATGTGCTCTAAAAATTTACTCAATATCTGCTACAAATTAAATCTTTATATTACAGCAAATACTTAAAATTAAGTGCCGATATGTTTATTTCTTTGAGATCCATCACAGCAGTGGTTTAGGGATTATTTATCTTATGGTCTCTATTTTAAACACCCAACACCCCTAAAACTAGGGGTCTTATTGACCAGAATTCTGTCTCTACTTGCCTTAGAAGAAAGTGAAAATGTTAACTGACAAATTCGTAAAATCTCTAAGAATTACACAACTTGCTCTGCTTTCGACTGGACCTTTGGTATGTTTCTGGGAAGCCTGCCATAGCGGTAAGCCCCCTCTCCTCCTGGGCAGCCATGCCATCCATGCAGTCTGATGGAAGTCTCAGTTGCATCTGGTGGCTCCCAGGTGGAGTCACAGTCCAGTGACAGAAGGATGCTTAGTTCATGTGGTATGCTAGCATACCCCAGAAACAACTGTGATTCTCTTACTAAAATGATCAGCTTTTATTAGAAACTACAAAAGAAGATTCCAAGGAATTTATGGATTAAAACAGCCAGTGTCATCAGCTTCCAAAAGCAGCTCTGTCTCCAAAGCCAGACTCAAATTAATTAAATGGACACAGCTGGAGTCCAGGACAATTTACAGCAATGTATCACCTTCTACTGTTCCCTAGTGATCCCAGTCAATAGGAATGCAATGGCTCAGATGGACTCCACCTTAGTCCATGTATATATGGTCCAAAACAGCAAACCTTTTCCTTCCTGAATTACAAGAAAAAATCCATTCTTATTTAAAACAATATTTTCCCTACAAAACAGCAGTGCAATACATCTCCCCACTTAATCAAAAATAAGGGTGAAATCCTGTCCTTTCTGAAATGTGTGAGGAATTTTCTAGCAATTTTAGTGGATATGGATTGTGACATCCCAAGTAACTACATTTCTATTACTTTTTTTTTTTTTTTTTTAATTATGTTATTAAATGGTAGCTATTGTTCCCTATCTGTGCTAAACGCAAAACTGAGTAAAGACATAATACAGGGAAACCAGGATCTGCTTTTTCTAAACAGAAAAATCAAACAAAACTCCAAAGAAAAAGGAAAACTTGTTACTTTAGTAAGTTTACTCCTTATGGTGCTAACATTTCAAAGTCTGACTGTACTTTAGATTTCAAATGGAATTATAACTTATCTGCCTCTTAACAGTCTTATTAAATATTATCACATTTCCCTAAGTACCTTCTGTCTGCACTATATCATTTATTCTACTTTTATTTTTGTAGTCTCTGACATCTATTCCCTTCCTTTTTTAAGTACTTAATCTCTGCTTTCACATTTGTATCAAAACATCTGATTTGAAATTTTGCATTAATGTCAAGTACTGCATATTGCAGTAACTGTTCACGTGCTACTGCTTGACAAGCAAGGTAGTACAGGAAGGGATAGGTGACAGAGCTTGGTGCACCATGTCTAACTTCCCTTTCATACCAAATGCTTCCTGTATTTAAACATTAAACTAAACTCAGCTGTAAGTAAGTGAATAACTTTCAGGACTTCTACATATATAATTCTTCTTCAAAAAACTGCTCAGCAATTTTTCAGGTGTGAACAAAGGTTTTCCATCTACCACAACTTGTCATGAGAAATGGCATATGTGAAATTCTCTTAATACTTCAGTGTGTTTCTTAGGTGTGTTATATTTGAAAACAGAATGTTTGAAAAAGCCCTGTACTCTCTCAAACTCTGTTACTCCTAACAAACCTTCTTGAACATTCATACTTGTCTTTCTTGCTTGCAGTGAGCAACAGCGAAGCAGTTATAAGTACTGTTGTTTAAGTTACTGTAATTAGTTTGCAGCCTAAGATTATGAAATAATCTTAAATAAACAGATAATTTAATTGTCTCAGAGTTATTGTTTAGGCCTGTCTTCAGGCTCACACTGACACTGCTGCATTGATTTACTGCATTGACACTGCTCATCTCACACATATGTAGTTATCTTTGCAAACACAAAACGAAAGGCTTTTAAAATAAAAGTCTAGATAGTGAAGCATGGAAATTGATAGTGGTACAAGCTCAAGAAGACAAGCTTTCCTGGACATCTCAAGTCCTCTGTCCTACTTTAAGGTTTTGTTGAAAAGTGAGAGATCCTTTGTGCTGAAATAGCCCTCGTAAATTCATTATTCATAATTTTATTAAAAACTGGGTGCTAGAAAACAATTCTGTGACCTCTTCCTGTTTTAACTTTTGCAGTTCTGTCAAAAGGTATTTTAGCATATAAACTACGTATCTATTTGAACAGTATCCACTTAAATTACTAGTTCAAATATTTATAGCACATCATTTAACATAACATAATTTTGTCCTTAATACAAGTTCTAGGCTTTAGTTCTAATTTTCTTTGAAGAGATTCTTCACACTAATGCATTACAGGTGAAAAATCAACTGTTACCATCAACTAGGGCATCAATATATCTATATAATGGATTCACAAACAGGACTATTATGCCTAAGGCATAAACCTCAAACAAATTGCAGGAAGAAAGCTGTACCAGATAAACAAGCTGTGCAGTTGAAAATGAGAAGGAAAGAGGCAACTACAATGGCAATGTAGCCCCAGTTTATGCAGGTAAACATAATTTTACTGTTGGACTAGAGGCTAATTTGATTTTTAGATGTGTTACATTTTCCAGATTTTTAATATCATAGTACATGTATCTTGAATTACAACAGATTAACCCATTTATGTGCCCAGAGCCACAGGTTATATTCACTGTCATAAATGTAGTATTACTGTAGAATAATCAGGCAGTTAATATCTGATTGTCTGTACTACACACAATTTCAGTTAATCCTTATGTCTGAAGTCTGAACAGAAATTTTGAACAGATATGAATATGGGCATTATTCAAATCAGGATTTATTGCAGCTGTTTTCACTGCTAGGATTTTATTAACAGATTTATAATTAGTATTCTGATTTATAATCAGAATATTTATATCATAAATCATATATGATTTATTATCAGAATAAAATAAATTCTGATTTATAATCAGAAGTCAGTCAACTTCCTCTCAGATCTGTTCACAGATTTTCCCAAATGCCTGTACATTTATACTGGAGGTTTTTAATTATACATGTATGTCCAGTGGTAATGAATATCACTCCAAAATCCCATCAGAGAGTACTTTTGAGACCACTGATTGAATTAATTCTGCTGATGAAGCTGTAGAAGCTGTTCTACACATTTTGCTCCCCTGCTCATATACAAAATATTTTGTTTTAAAAGTTATCCACTGGGCACATCTGTGAACCTGAAGTTCATAACTGATAAATTCTGTCAGAAAGCCCATGACATTGTGGTCTATGATTATCTACAGGGGGTTATGGATGTTTCAGAAAATCTACAAGAAAAAGGACGTGGAAGACTTACACAACTGGAGGTTTTATATAGGACACCCTAATATTATGCCACCTGTACCCATCCAATGTCTTGCATGGGAGATAGCTCAATGGTACAGGAAACAGTTTCAACAAATGTGTGGAAGACGTATCCCCAAGATATTACCTATCTGAGTAATACAACAGTGTCTTTAATAATCTGCAAAACACGAAATTTTGATGATTTGCTGCCATTGAGACTGTAGAAGATACTGTGGGGAAGTTTCTTCTCATGTTGAAACTCATAGATTGCATAATGTACTTGTTAGAAGCATGGCTGTGCAGACTTCTTTTCTCCCCCCCTCTTCTTTTCCTCCTATTGGACAACACGGTCACAACAGAAACATATTTTTCCCTTTTATGTGCCCCTCACAACTTTTCTTAAGGATGTATCTCAGTGAAGTTTCCATATCCTTGCAATATCTCAATAAATGATTGCTGCAACACATCCTACACAGACCTCACTGGGAGATCCCACACAAAAGCTTCAGGTGGTGTGACACGCAGCTACCTGTCTGCTTGGAGGAATTAGCTTCAGAAAAAAAAACATGTTATTGCCAGTTCTTGGCTGACAATATCATTTCTGTACTATTTTCTGAAAGCAATCAGGGTGTTGACTTTGATCTATAAAGTTCTGAACCTCATCCATTTGAGAAAACACTTTCCTCTTGATACAATGCAGCTGAAACTGAGAGCAGCTGCAGAACTTCCGCAGCCAGCATTCATACATGGATATCAAAAGACATTCTAGGTGAAGAATCCTCTGCCTCAAACAACAGTTTTACCTGTGAGCTCATGAAATGTGGATTATTTGTTGCCATATAAAGCAATAGAAAATACTCAGTTTTCCTTTGATATTTGTTTTAACAGGGCAATTTCATGTTATACAATCATGGCGAAGCAAATTTCCTTCCAGATAAATGTTCAAAAGATATCTTTGGACTTAATGGTATTTCATATAATCCAGAGACTTATAACTCTACATTTAATAAACTAAACTTGAGCAAAATAAATACAAAGCAATCATTTACAATTGCATTTTTACACCCCTGGTCAGCACAAACCTAAACCAGTACTCTCTCTCTACAATTACAATTAAGAAAAGCACATTGCATTATTTAATTTCCAGAAATTACTTAAAAATTAGAAGGAAGGACTCACATAAGAAGCTGAAACTATTAAATGTCGGTAAGTAAAGTTGCTACCCATACCAAAGAAACCACATGCATATATAACACTTGTATTCTACTAGTATTCTCTAAGAATCAGTCGGAAACCCTTTGCCCAACCCAAACAGACCCTCACAAGATTCCATCCTCATTACCAAATGACTACAGTTATTGTGCTGAAGAATGACAAAGCATCTTCCTGGAATTCCTTAAAAGTGTGTCTATCTTTGAAAATAAAAAAATAAATAATATCCCAATCAATTATGAGAGGAAAACAAGTGGCCTCACCAGCTTCCAGAAGCAGCTCTTCTCTAGCAGTTCAGATATTTCTGTCTTCACACAAAGATAAAACTGTTAAAAGATAAAGCTGCAAACCAGCCCACATTGCACCAAAGTATGTTTTAATTACCTGGGAATTTTAGTCAATATATGGACAGTTGCTCCTTGTACCTTAGTATATAACAAGGCATTTATTAAGAGAAAAATGGTCTCATATTTCATTCCCCCAGACTGGAAGCAGTTTTACCACGCTACTAGGATCTGCATATTTCATCAACAATATCACAGAATCTGATTTAAATTGACCTGTAAACTGTGCCCTTCATAATCCAAACTCAAAAGGTTTACAAGATTTTCCACTTCTGTTTGCCTGGCTCAGTCAGAAAAAAAAAAATCTCACTGATGCCAGGACACACTTCAGTATGATCCACCTTAACTGGTTGCTTTACCATAATTTCCTTCATTATACTTGCTGACCCTTCTGTGATTCACCACACCATAACCAGGAAGCAATTCCCTTTAACTTGATGGGGCATTAAGTTTAGAGCTATTAGATTTGTCTTCAGCCACATAATTTTTGTTGCACTTGGTGAGTTGTTCAGCCTGGTTGGAAGTCTCATCTTGATATTATGTATTGTTTAATACACTCTCAAGTAGTACTGCATTTTAAGTGTGTGCAAATCTGCATGTGTGAATGTACATGAGTACATACACACACAAGGTAAAATTTTCCAAGTCATATAAAACATCCAAGCATCCAGATACAATCATTCAAAAAGGAGATACATGTTCAAAATTTGGGGTAGTTTTGATGACCACAGTACACTTTAGATGGATAAATAATGTAGGTGGATTAAACACATACCACATGACTTGTTTTTGATGAAACATACAATGAGTAACCAATATCAATTGAACTAGAGAGCCCAGCACACCATCACAACACAGATATATACTCACACAAAAAATCTCGTCAAGTAACATGCTAAGTTAATATGAAAAAATTAAAATAAATACAATAAAAATGTAATCAGAATTACTTAATTAGGAGAAAGTACAGCAATTCTCAAAATCTCAGGAATTTTTCAGATTCCTAGTTGGAGGCAAGTCCAGCTCTATAACTGATAAGATCCATTTCTGTTCAATATATTTGATTATTTATTCTCCAGATTGAACAGGGGATAATAAACAGATACTCATGAAACTGAAAGCCACAGATCTTTTGTTTAGGATCATCCATTGTTGAATTGTTTTTCACTGCAGCCAAAGGGCCTATCTAAACTTCCTGACTGTTCATCACACATAATTTGGAGTATTTAACATTATGTCAAGAAAATTGCCCACTGTTTCCCCCTGTGGAAACCTATGGGAGTTCTATAGCTTTAAACTAATTTTACTTAAAGTATTCCATTGAATAGCATGACTGTCTCATTATAATCAGTGCAGTAGTAATGTAATTAATCTCAAAATTGCTGTGGGGAGTACAAGGCATCTCAGTTGCTTGTCGTAACAATCTAAATTAGTGTATTACTGAAAGATGTTGGGGAGGAACGGTTCATTTTAGGTAAATGCTGTCAGGGTATCCATTCTTTCTATTTCTAAAGCTGAAATTAAAACTATCATCATAGTTCTCCTTTTGAAATCCAAATGAATATGTTTTGAGGTGGGAAAGTATAATTAAATTTGATGTGGTATTCCTACAGATGCAGTTTTGCATTTTACAATAATTTAACTTGTTTGAATAAAAATTCATGTTTTATTTAGAAAAGAAAAACTGGTTTGGCTCATAGCATGCCATTGTATCAGAACAATTCCCTTTTGTCACTGAAACTTCACAGACGGCTGCTTCTTTTTCTAAGCATAAAAAAAAAAAAAAATATTTTACTGTTTTGTACAGCCATCCTTTAACGGCTCTGTTTGGAGATATTTTGACTGTGTATGCAAATCCTCTAATATAGGGGATTTCTCAGAGGTGAACTTTCAAAAATTAAATTTAAAAGAGATTCCATTAATAATAGTGATTAATGACAACAAATCGCAGAGAATAGCTGGTGCAAATGCCTGGAATCCTTGGTGTTGTTTAACCCCAGCCCTTCTTCTCAAGAACTATACGAAACATCAAATGAAATGAAAAACATTAGCCTAATATAAAGGTTATGAAAGGTGGCAAAAGTAGTAAATTGAAGCCAGTTTGTCCCGTTATTCCCTATGGTACTACAACACAATAATAGGAAATGTTTTCAGTTCACTACTACTGTGAAATGGTCAGGAGAGTAAAATTTTGTCTTTTAAGGTTTAAAGACAAATCTTTTAAGGGAAGATAAGGGAAGAGAGTAAGACTTTTCTTGGGCAAAGACTTGAAAGCACTTATTCTACTCAGTGAATACATTTCCCAGTATTAAAAACAAAAGATGACACACTTGTCTGAAAGTCAGATACTTCATTTAGATTTTTTTGTATTTTTTTGGGTAATGATCCAAATCAGAACACTGAACAATCCAGTGAGATTATCACCTAATCTGCTCTTTTAATATATATAAGAAATAAAAATCTAAGTAAGAGAAACACTGATTAATTTAAGAAATACAGAACACTAAGGGCCTGATTTTAATTTGCATAATTTTTCCCTTAATAGTGCCTAATTAAGACATCAGTTTAAAAAAAAAATCCAATAGAACTCTAAGATTTTCCACACTGAATTAACGTTAAGGACTTTTAATGGATGTCTTAATTAGACTTTGTTATTCATGGAAATTTTACACAAATTAAAATCAGGTCCTGCATGCAATGTTCCCAGCTGAGTCTCAGCAAAAATGTTATATGGGACTGAAAGACTTTCATCCACAGATAGCAATTTGTGTTCTAAAGCTGATGTAGTTGATTTTCACTTTTTGGTTTAATTTGCATTAATATTGTAACCAACAAAAGTCACATTGTTAGGACTCTCCCTTCAAAGTAAATTTTGATTTTATGGACTCCCACTTTTTTTTCTTTTTTTTCTCTCTCTCTCTTTTTTTTTTTTTTTTTTTTTTTCTTTTAATGCATAGAAAGTCTAGAAAGTCATGCGGCTGGACTGGAGAATTTGCTTGTGGGGACAATAGCCACAATGACCTTCCAAACAGCACAGAGGGGCCTTGTCACTTATTCAACATAGAAACTTTGATTCAGTCTCAAGTTCTACTGCTCTTGTGTCTGAAACTCTTACTGAAAAGGCCTGTAATGACAGGCCTTTTTGTGGGGAAAAAAAATATATATACAAAAATGCTATCATAATCCTCTCAACCCAGGTAAGACAGCCCTTCCACAGGAACCTAATTCTTAGGAGCAGGAAAATCTGACTGCTATCACTTCAACTTGCATTCCCAAGGCTCTCCCAAACACATGCTAGAGCACAAGCTATAGGACTCCACAGGAGCATTTCAGACAAGGCATCAAAAACAGATAACAGCCCAACCAGCAAAGATTACATTACACTGACACTGGAAATACTCCAAGCATTGACAGACCAAGGCTCAGCTGCAGTTTATCCCATCGTACAGATCACAAGTTAATGCTAGGTGCCAATGTTATCATGCAAAGTAGTTTTGCGCACAGTCCTTTACAAATTACTTCTCTAATGAATACCACATTAATTTCCCATATCAGAAACAAGCCTGAGTCCATGTAGCAGCCAGGAACTCATCTGTTACTGCATGTTCTCTAGAAAAGGAAGGAAAATCAACTCCAGGGGTTTGTGCTGTGCTCACTATGGTGATGTTGTAGAATGTGTGCAATGTCAGGTGTCTGAGAAACATTGCATTACCTTGACAGAGTTTGTTTTAATTGCTGGTCTGTAAATATACCTGTATGTTTGTGTGTGTGCATACATGTGCATGTACGTATCAGCATATGTAGCACACCGTCCTGAAGCAGGAGCTTCACCTCTGTCCTGGCACTCAAGTCAGTGAGGAAAACTCCCCGCTGCCTGGCCACGGAGGTGCCCAGCCTGCAGGAGGGGTGCAGGACTGGGACTGGCTGCTGGGTCACTCAGTGCAAACATTTTTCTTGTGCTTGACAGAGCAATAGTGAGTAGATATGAATATCCCACTCCCTTTACTCAACCACATTGAATAGGAAAAGTGCTCCATCTGTTAGCTTGCTCTGAGACCAGAAATAGTAAGATATTGGTCTAAACACCCTGAAAGATACACATTCCACACAGGACTTCTTTTGGAGGGTTCACGTGGTTTTACAGTACCTGGCTAGTCTGTGGACTGGATGGGTCGTAAGAAGGTACATAATTCTTCAGAGTATCCTGAGGATTCAGGTGGGGAGGATATCTGATCGTTGGATGAGAGAAGTAGCTAGACGGGGCAGGAGGGAGAATAGCTTGTGCTGGAAATGGCAATGGTGAAGGTGAAGGTGGAGTTCTAGTTGAGATGACTGGAGAAGATAAAAGAAAATTAAAATTACTTCGCATCTTGTTTCTTCTAAAATTCTTCATTTCTGTGTTACAGAAAAAAAAAAATAAGTCAATACACTGTACTCCTGCTTCACGGTATCTTTACAGAATATCTTCTACATCCTCCCCCCATCCAAGGCACTGCACAGAGCTTCTGCTTCGAATTCCTAAATACAGTATCTTACTCTCAAATATGTGGGTTATGGCTTTTTTTTTTCTTCAAACAGTAAACTCTCCAGCATAAAATGCATTTGAGCTATAAAATTTTCCTATCAAAAAAAAATTCCTATCTAGAGCCCAAGTAAACAAAATAAATGTTTTACTAAATAAATAAAATATACACTTTTGTTCACATCATTCCAACAGAGAATCACGAAGTACTATGAAATAGTAATCTTTCACTGTATTGCACTCTACCTGCTTCGTATGGGGATAGGGTAATAACTACTCAGCAATAATGCCATGAATAATTAGATGACCTTTGTGAAAATGCTAATGAACATTCAACTTCAGGGCCTGGGAAACCAGTCTATCCAATGAAAATATCTCTAGCAAACAAAAAGAGATCTACCCTGTACATATTTTTCTTTGCATTCCCTTTCTTCCCAGCCCCTACAAACACACACTTCTCTATCTATAGACTATATGTCATGTCTAAACAACCAGCAATGTTTTCACAGTGAAAGGAATGTACAGCATGTCCTGCCGTGGCTGCATTGCCCAGCTGGAACTGGAGAGCATTCCTCTCCCAGGCTGCACAGACACCCGCTTTCCCCCCTGGCCACACACCCAGTGGGCACCTACTTTGTGACTTGGTAAAAGGGGGCTGCTGACTTCAAGGGAAATGGAGAAAAGACAGCACTGTGCTGGCTTTCATTAGTGTGAGGGTACAAAATCAGATCTGTGTAAGGAAGGTATTTTACGAACTGCTCACGAATATCACATCACAGTTCATCAGCACAAGCACACCACCAGTGCTCTACTGGACCACCTCCCTTGCCTTTGTTTTGTTTTGTTTTGTTTTTCAACTACATTTTAAAATGGCTTGCTATTTTTGAGTTGGGGCCAAATAAAAACTTGTCTTTGCAGTAGAAAGTTCCAAAATTGCTGTACTTTGGAGTCAAAACCTTGCAAATCTCAAAACCATTGCTCATTGACAGAATAGAATAGGCTATGCAGATAGCAATCAGATTTCCTGGTGAGTAAATAGCTGATCTACAGAATTAGGTTACAATTGTATGTTGCCTCTTGAACATATACATCTAAAAATTATACACTAAAGCAAATATAAATGCCTACACATAAGTTTAGGGTCAAAAATAATCACAGAAACTTATTTTGTGACAGACTCATCTTAATCACGAACCCATCAGCTCAGTTTAATCATAAAACATTAGTTAGTGCTCTGATATGGGAGATTTGTGCAAAACAAACACAAATGAGTAGAAATCTATCCACTCCATCTCATCCATCATCTCTGATGTGACTGAGTATAGTGGAAACCTTACAGAGACCAGAAAGAATCCAGGCTAACTTTCACAATGCAGAGTAAGTAGATACTAAGGGGAAAGTAGTCGTCACACGTGAATTAAAAGATAAGACTTTGAAATAATCTGAGAAATCACAGAACAGATACTTCTCAAAGAAGAACTGTATGTTAAATAAAAGGGAGTGCTCAGATCTGCTTCACTCCTCAAGTCACCCAGCTCTGCTCAATAAATGAATCCTTTTATATGCAATTTATAGGGAGTCATGATGAGCCACTGAGGGGAGACTTCTGAGTATCATATTCTCATATGAAGAATCAGGGTTACTCTCACTTCTAAAATTAAACAGACCCTGATGCTGGAATTTCTATGTCATTCCTCTCATGCTCTCAAGATAACATGCAGTCCATCACATTTCCTTTACACTTTAAGTGAAATTTTAGTATGGATTTACTACAGGTTTCAAAAATACAGTGGTTGAAAAACATTCATCAGAACTCTACTTTGTTAGATCGAGTATTGAAAAGCAGCACTGGTATTTATTTCACAAATTGTATCAAATAATGAACGTGATTATGATTTATTTTGTTTGAAATCCTACCTATTCTGATATTTAACTACAATACAATCATAGCAACAATAATAAAAAAAGATGCAAGTGGAAGGAGAAAAGACTGCAAGTATTTTTCCTCCATCACTTTCTTATTGTAGTTAACAGCTTGTTTTATTCACTGGCTAATCCTAAATCCCTTTAGTGACTTGCAGCAGTCAAACTACCTGAACTGAGTTTAATGAGCATTTCTGCAAGGTTTCCCTAACCTCTGCAACATATTCAGTTCTGTTTCTACTCTCACCAGTAATATAGATGGGGTTAGGTCTCCAAGTAATTCTGAAAAAAAGTATCACATTCAGATAATAGGAAAGGAGAACACACAACAGAAACAGGGAGGAATTTCTTTCTCCTCCATAGTCCTCACCACTCTGTGCAACTCCTGGGATTCCTGGGTGGTGATGCTGGGGAAAAGTGCTCAGTCTTGGTGAAGAATCCTGGGGAGAAGTAGGACTAAACAAAGGCTTTTCAGGTTTCTTCATTGTAGGAGAAGACATATCTGCAATAATAGAAGTAAATAAATACATTAAAATCAATCAAACAAACAAACAAAAACACACACACACACACAAAACAAACAAACAAACAAAAAAACAAACAAAAAAAAAAAAAAAAAAAAAAAAAAACAGTGTCATTAGCTTAGAAGTCCATCTCAGAACACATGATTTTGTAAACTGAAGATGTTTATTTTTGCAGTTCTTGCATAAATATTGCTTGGTGACCCAACTCCCCTATGACCAATAAACTAATTTTAAACTATCACTTTCCAACTTGAGAAAGAATAATAATCCACTAACTGGTCTTTGTCCTGCAAAACAGAAACTACATTCCTTTCATGCCAGACAACCCAAACAGTGAAGAAATGAATGTCTTCAGAACCTCCCTAGACACTTCACAACTCCCCATAACATCACCAAATCATCTGCTCCTTCAACAGCCATGTAATAGTAATTGCATTTTTTAATGGAACACCTACACTCAGGTGTGTAGGGCAACTGCTATACACATGCTGTTTTATGGTATTTATTATTCTGTTATTTCAAAACCTATCCTTTACCCTTTCCAAAACCATAGCGAAACAATGTAACCTTCCTAAGAATAAAGGATACTTTCACTTCTCTATTTCGTGTTTTCCATGTCTCAAGTAGGGCCTTCCACCTCTTCCTTCCCTATCAACAAAACCATCTCTTCAGAGCTCAATACATGAAGATAACACAATAGGAGGGATAAACAAATAATTTCTATCATATAGGGTTACTGATACTTCATAAGGCAAATAAAAAAAGAAAAAAGAAAAAGAAGAAAAAAAAAAAAACACTGAATTCCTTCCAAAAGTTTAAGAGGCATTTGTTTCACTTTGCACCAAAGTAAATTATTTCAAAGTTAATTTTAATATTTTTATAGGACACATATCAGCAGAATAAGTGGGTTTCATTTCCAATCAATGGGACTAACTCATGTTTAAAGTAAAGCTCATTTCTTAAGTACTTTACTGGATTGGGGCCATGTTGCAGCTGACTTTCCTATGTGTACCATGTTCATCCTTAAAGTGATTTTTGGCACATCTAATACTAACACACTGTATTGTATTATTCTAGGAGACAAAAAATCTTCTTGGAAGATCCCCATGAAATGGGAGCACCTTACTGAGACCAAATTGGACTAGTGCTTTCTGTACAGGCTGTAGCTTAACTGTGGTGTTTGACCGTGAGAGCCTTACCCTCAAACTGAGAGACTGATTCACCCAGCTGCCCTGCCACCACTGCTGAGCTCTGCATCGGCACTGCCACCAGGCCCAGACCAGACCCTGCAAGTACCCCACCACTCCCTCCCTGCAGCTTCCCCATTTTCCTTTGGTCTCAGCTGTGACGTCTGCTGATACCCTGTAATATTTACCTTCTCAGAAAGGCTACTGAGGAAGGATTTTATTCAGGGAAGCAGTCAACATGACCAAGCAATGGCTTTACAATAAAGTCACTCAGAACTCACTGAATTTTAACAGATATGACAAAGGCTGCTGTATGCTTTTTATTATACTGTTCTATTACAAATTTCTGTTGTTATCATAAACCCTGAGTACAGAGAGGGGCACCTCTAGCTGTTTATAGAAACTTCAAATTAATTGCTGCTGAGGAAGAAAATGGAGAGATATTTTATTTCTTTGAATCTACCAGCAGGTAGCAAAAATGCAAGTGCCAAATGGTTAGAGTTTTGGTGGAACACATTCTTCTAAGCTAAGAAATCCATTCTAAAAATGTAAGACTCAATTCCTTTAAACTAAGTTTTGCATAAGCAACCCCTGATAGAAGAACACATTAATTATGGAATGACTTTGAAATATTTTGTTATGGTTTTTGTTGTTGTTGTTGTTTTCTGCTTGCATAACAGCTCTACCTTCTTAATATAAGGTCCTAGTTTCATCAGAGCAAGAAAGTTCTCATCCCTCCACAGAAGTAGGGTTTTATAAGAGTTACAGGACAAAATAAAACTACTGTCTTTGTACTATGGTACAAAGACTGTGTGTACAGTCTGTCTCTGCAGAAACACTGCAGTGTTACAGTCTGAGAAAAAGTGTTCCTGACAGCCTGTAGACACAGCCTCCCACTACAGCCCTCTGCTCATCAGTACTTGTCACAGAAGTTACAAGTAACCACATATCTTACTGACTTCGCCATGTATAGCATGTTTGCTATTGCAAACAAGAGAATGTACAAAGAGTTGAATTTTATTTCAAATTAAAAATATTGCAGTTGAGGCTCCTTAAGGAAAAACAAAGCAAAACAAACTAAACTAAAGACAGCACCAAAAAACATAATGGGTTGGAGGTGGGAAATCTCTTCCTTATGCAAAGCCCATATTCAGCAAAGGAACTTATGAAAGAAAGAGCTGTCTAGCTCCTGAAGTTCTGCATGTGTCAGCAGCTCTGACTGCTGGAATGCAGCAGAGATTTAATTTGGTCGGTGACTGTTACTTCATTAAACAAGCAAAAGTTGTTGTGTTTTTCAAAACCAAAATATCTTAGTTACTTAGAAGAAGAATGCTATATGAAGTGCAATGCAATCAGAGTATCCATTAGCCCCCCAGGGGTATCACTAATTTGAAAAGGATCTACTGAAAAGGATATTGGTGACTATGATAACCCTGGCATTTGCTTTAAAAATGTGTTATTTTTCTCTGCTCCTACTTTACAGAGAAAAGAATTGTAGTCAGCACATTGAAGACAGACAGCACATTACAAAGCAAATACAATGAACATCTCATGCAGAAGGCTGTTTCCTCATCAAGGTGAATGCCACTGGTACACATTAGTAGAAAAATCAGCACTGCCAGAAAAATATTCATTATCTGCCAGAACAGAGATTTTAATGTACATTGTGTGGCACACCACTACGAAGTACTTTCAGAAGTATTGTGTATAGCACAGGCAACTGAAAAGATTAATGGCTGAAGTGCACACAGCAGGTCCTCTGTTAGAACAATGCCCTTGCCATTGTGAAGGAATTCGGATAGCCAATTCCCCCTGCTGCTCTCACCGTGTGTGCCCACGACATCACAGCAGAGCACTCATGGTCCTTTTACTGTGGAGTAACAGATGCAGCTGACAAGACAGCCAGAACAATAACTGGTTGTACAGGTTAGGAGGAAAGGCTGAAGCCATCTTCTCCTTGACCAATAGAGGTGGTTTATAGCTGTTTTAAGAAAGCATGCTAGTAACAGTTCTTTGGAGAGTTACCAGTAACAAAAATGAAAATCATGGGGCGTGGGGTAGGCAAAGTAGTTTTTCCACTATCTTTAGTTTAGCCTCAGAAGGCAGTGACTTTAAGTAAAGCAGAATGAAATAAAGCAAAAGTGAGATTACATGCAATTTTACCAGTAGATTTTACATAATGGAAAACACATATGTTCTCATTTTGCACCCGTGATTTTTTCCAATTCATGAGATATTGTCTAGTTGCTCATGAAGCTTAGTTTTATACTGCTAATTGCATAATGAGTGACCAACAAGAGGTCTCAAAAATAGGCCACTTGCTCTCAAGATTTTGTCAAAGTTTCAGGAATGGGATTCCAATCATTATTACATGAAGAATGAAAATAAAACAGTTAACAGTGTAATTTATTTTTAGACTTTTGGAAAAATGCGAAGTATATATGAAGAGCAGAAAGATGCCAAAAACACTTAGACAAAGTTATCAAAAGGTCAGCATTAATCAGAACACACTGCGTTCTGTACTGCCTAGAATTTTCTTCAAATATAAAAAATAGGCTTGTTTCTTTTTTTAATTCTCCATCTTATTCCAAATCATTCTTTTCTGTATTCTCATATGACTGTGAAGACACAGTATGCACAGACCCAAACAGTAGTATGTCTTAAATTTAAAGCATCTCATAAAAAAAAAATAAAATGTCTTTTTCAAGTAAACAGGAGTTATATCATCTCATTGCCCAACAAGGTAGATCTGAGTACATAGGAAGGCAGTGGAGCTGCTGTGAAGCATAGCGTATGTAGTCTGCTCATCAGCACCTTGCACAAATGGTGCTCCAGATGTATATCTGTTCAAGACAGCCCAAGGCAACAATTTTGATCAATTCTAATGTGATAAAATGCTGCAGGGAATGTGTGCATAAACCTGTTTACATCAGCCTTTAATTAAACTGTTTTTTGCTTCCTCAGAACCTTAGGAAACACTAATGAGACATGAGTTTTGGCAATTTCCTCATCAAAGCAAAGACCCTCTTCCTCAGTCTGAAGCAGCCTTTGATCCAGTCATCTCACTGGATGAGTGTCACATTGACACACCAGTCATGAAGCCACCTGTTAGGAGAACTCGTCTGGAATCAGGCAGTGTTCCAGGGCAAGTTCAAACATCCACTAGCCTGTTTCTGGTCAGCCTGATCTGCTTTCTTGTACAATACCACATTATGGCAGCTCCTGTTTCTTGCTCATGAAACATGCTGAAAAGCAGGGTATGAAGAAGCCATAAACAAATATTAAATTTATGTTAATCCAATTTATTCTTTATCTCTACTTATTGATATATTTTGTACAGCCTGTTTTCACTGGTCTTCTCTTACATGGTACAGTCCTGCAGACAGCAATCTTTTAAGATCATTTACAACTCATTAGTGTTGCATTGCCTCCAGAGAAATCAAGATAAAACCACGTTCAAATGTTTATGGAAGTGTAGTGAAAGCAGGAAAGCTATGGAGTCCATAGCACCAGCAGCAAGCAATTAGAGTCATCTCTTCAAGGTAGAGTTTTAAATGAACTGATCATTTTCCAGAGGCTGTACCTGAGCTAATTCTGGTGCCAGAGTACACCACATACATCATATAGTTGGGACTCACCCTCCACTGCTTCTACCACATATAGTAGGTACACTCGTGTGAAGAACATAGGAAAATCTAAGTAAGATTTTGAATTCACATTGGATAGTCGTAAGACAATGATGAATCAAGACAAATCCAGTGTGCTCAAGAGAAACAGTTTTGTTTTACATTACTGCCTGTAAAGAACAAGCAGAGCCACTCTGTACAAGCACAGCAGCATCACCAATATTCAGACATACTCAGCTGAGTTTTCTTTAACATTGTAGATATTTAGTATTTCTATATGTCTTAATAAGGCACCTAACACAGAATATGGACAGCTAGGTAACTCTAAAGTACAAACACATCTCATGTAAGAAGGTGGCTTTGGTATGTCTGTTCTAAAGGCTTAGCACTGGGGATAGATGGAAAACTAGAATCCTAAAAATAAAGATATTTTAATTCCTTCTTATTCTTCACAAAAATGGAATCATGACTTTTTTTTGTGAGTAAATGGAGAAAAAGACCTCAACAGCTGGATATCCCAAATGACGCCTTGACACCTGGAAAGATTTTGCTTGCATTCCTGTTCAGCATCAGGCAGAGATTAGACTTCATATCTGGGTCTCCCATTATTGAAATGTGTCCTTCCAAATCATTAGTTTATTAGTGTCTCATTCTCCCTCATTATAAGTTTTATTTTGGACCAGAGAGAAGCCATCCTAGCAATTGATTTATTTCCATTAAAAAAAAAAAAATCAGTTTTGATGAGATGATCAATGTTTTCCTGTGAGGAAAATCAACCAAGAAATCATCATGACCAGTTCTGTATAATGACTCTCTGAGACATGCCTAGGAACTCTCAGTGTGAAGATTCCCTTTTTGTGATTTCCCTTTTATGAGAAGCAGTGAAGTCTTATAAGAAGACACGTATGCATATCGCTCAGCAGCTGTGAGTGTTCTGAACTTGAGGAGCAACCAGGGTGAATGTTTGAAGAGAGATGCTATCTTCGAGTTTAAAAACTTAACCTCAGTTTTATTTTTGTTTCTACATCAAGTGTAGAAAAGCAGTTTATGTATGAAAATTTTATACTAGAGTAGAACATTTCAGTGTACAAACACTTGGTAATCTCTTATCTTCAGATCAGCCTATATATCTCCAATGTTATTTTTACAGGCACACCTCCAATGCTGCAGAAACCAGTCTATCAGACTGTGACGCTGGTTATCCTATCAGCAGCCATGCCCAACACTCTGTTGTGTTGTTGTGCTATTTCACTGCAGCTAAACCATCTCATTACATTGTATTTCCTGATTGATAGTGGAAAAAAATAAGAGGAACTAGACTAGAATTTCTCCCAATTCTATTTTCAATACTTCAAGCTGGTGAGCAAAATACTAAATGATATTCCAATTTAGAAAAGTGACAGCAAAACAAGAACAAATTCCTCCCAATGGCAATTGAATTATTTCCTTGTTCATTCTCTACTTTATTTTGCATTTCTCAAAAAGCATTGATATACCTAAGAGAAAAAAGGCACGCAAAAACTTTTAGCCAACTGAAATACCATGAGTTCAGAAACTCTTCAGATGGAAGAAGTCATTTTTCTCATTCTTATACCCATAAAAACTGTTTGCAATACTCAAGAAGTTATCTACCCAGTCCTCACATTCTGTGGTATTTAATAACCGATGATTTTCTTTTCCTGAACAGGAGGGAGGTTAGACAGAAGACAGGAGGATTGTATCTACCTACCCTTGTAACTTCAAGCACATTAAGAGGATGGATAAATAGATAGATAGATAGACAAATAGATAGATAAAGTCTATATGCAAATAAGTTGATGGATGTTTTTATTGCTGTGCGCAACTAGCCTTATTTACTTACATGTATCCAACCTTTTATGAGCATAACTCAGTACAATTCCTGGAAATTAAAAAAATATGTGCTCTACCATTTGAAAAGTAAAATTCTGATCTATGGTTTGATTGTCCCCACCAGTTCTCCAGTGACCCACAGGGACCAGCAACAGAGTTCATACTTCAACTTCACCGCCCCTCCTGCCTCACTTCTTCCCAAAACTTCAGGCTGTTGTTCAGCCAACATCCTCTACACCAGCACAGCCCACCAAATGTCATATGGGAAATATTCAGGATTAACTCAAAGCTGAGTGGCATGGCTACCAGTCAAACACAGAGTAGGCACTGCAAATAGTAAGGCTGACTTAGGAAACAGAGATAAAAAGCATGAAACCAAACACACAATGTTGTTGCTACATAGAATATTATATAGTGAATGCATATACCATTATTTCCAAGCTCACATGATGCTCTAAGTACTCTGTACTGCCATAAATAACCCTTAAGTAATTAGAATATACTTTAGGTACTTCACTTTTTTTTTTTTTTTTCTTCTCTTCAGAAGGGGAAGAAAAATAAAATCTAAAAATCATTGCTAAGAGATGTAATTCCAGGAGATAGTTGTGGTAAAAGATTATTATGGGATACTGTGAGAAAAATCTAATTAAAAAGCCAAACAAATTACACAGAGTTTAGAATACGTTTTAGTCATTTATTAAATTATCCTACAGAAAGTCATCTAAAATCCAAGGAAAAATACAGAACTATAGAACCTTATTAATACTGAGAATCCAAAGAACTTGGCCTAGCAAATGAAATAAATATTGTAACCTTAACTGCATAAATCAGAAAAGCATTCACAATTTCTAATGCAATAAGATTAAGGAGGTATTTGAAATATAACAATATAAGGTAAGTTGTTAATTTAGAACCATTTAGGTTATGGCATCTCCTTTTTATAATTATTATAGTCTATATTTGTAAATTTAGGATGATTTAATAGGTGAGATATATTAATTTAATTATAGATCCATTTGGGGAATGGTTTTGAACTGAGATAAAATCATTAACTCATATACAACTGTGATTAAGTTTGATACAATTTGCAAGAAAATAGTTAAAAGTACAAATGAAGAACCTTTTCAAATTTATCAATGTATATAGCACAGAAACAAAAATTCTATCCATATAGACAAAAAGGACAAGTGCCTAAAAAAAGTTGCATGTGCACTGATTTTCAATCTCATGAACATCCCATGACTGGAAAAATAGACAATGCAGACACGTATTATTCCTAAAGTTCTAAATAGCTACTCTTTGGTAACCGAAGATAGGCCAGATCATACAGAATAATACTGAACCTGCAATTTCTGACATTCAGAGGACCTGAGCAGTTTCAAAACTAATACTGAAGCCTCTTATTCACTAACATCGGAACAGGACAAGTACACATAACAGCTCCTGGACAAAATCGTGCTCTAAGACGTTAATTTTAATGTTAATTTCAGTAACTAAATAAGTGTTATTCATATATGAAAAATATCCTTTTGCATTTACATCTTCCACTGGCAGATGACTATACTAGCCCTAAGTATATTATTAATAGGTCTTGCCACATTATATGTTTCAAAATAAAAGACAAAGAACCTATAAGTTTTTTTTTCAATTACTTTATTAAGCAAATAAAAGCCACATCCAAAGATCAAAAATATTCTTTTTATTTTTGTTTTTAAGAAACTTATGAGCAAGTTGAAAATTAGTCTAAAGCTTTTTAAAAGAAAAATCCTAGATGTCTGATAAAATTCCAGGATCAAATGCATCCATATGATTTTATTTATTTATTGTACGCCACTGATTTTCTAAGCCATCCCAGCTTATACTTGGCTGAGGAAACAAATTGCTTTATTTTTGTAGTGACTATGGACATAATAACACTCTCACCCAGTAACAGAGGTTGTAAATATTCCTGATGTACAAGCTACTTTACTCATTTTAAGGTAATGTTTTTACTGTCCTGTTCAAGGATTATTTTCTCTATTTTAAATTTAAAATATCTCTTAAATTAAATAACTCTTAAAAGCTCCTTCATCTTTACAAAAATAATGTTTAACTTACTTCAAGTACTGTCAGTTTTTCTTGTAAACTTGACACTATGGAAACAAAAGTAAACTCTATATGTTCATTTCATTTCATTTTTTAAACTACCATGGTAGAACCACCGTTTTTTCAAGAAGACAATGCCCACAATCATTGATCACTAACATCTTGTTCTGCAACCAGGAAAAACTAGGCTAGCCCAATTTGTGACCTCCTGGGCAAGTCTTCCTTAATACTATTGTTTGCTACCAGGCTGCCACTCTCAACATAATAGATGTTAGTTGACTATAAATGGAAAGACACAGCAAATAATTTTCTCTGGAAATACATATTGAAAACTTACTCTTGATAAGAAGTACCTCTTACTTTAAGAATGTTAAAACCATTGACATTATGAAAATGAATCATTGCAGCATTCAACTACTGTGCATACACTGTACCAGTTAAAAACAGAAAATTCAGATAGACTCATAAGTTGTATATAAACATGTATATTTATATACATATGATGTGTGTGTGCATGGCGTTTAAAGAAAATTTTGAAATATTAAAAAATATATTACAAAGGCAGGTGTAATAGAAGTTACTAATGACATAAATCACTTTAAAACATGCTTTGACATAAAATAATTTTGAGAACTCAAAAACACATTTAACTGATATTCATCAAAGTAAACCTTTATAAGATGAATACACCTGTTAGATGGAGACTGAGTCTAAAGTATTAACCTTCAGAAGGACCAAGAGAATCTGGGGAAAAAACAAACAAACAAACAAACAAAAATGAACAGCACAGGGTACCAAAAAGCCAAGGTTATCTGTTACCATTCTCAACTCTTGGATCACATTAACAACTTCCTCTTTTAGCTCCCTCACTTCAGAAATGAGAACATCCACCTTTGACAGTTCATGAGAAGAAGGCCCAAAAAGGAAAGAACTATCAGGGAGGACTCCAATGAGAAATGAGTGTCCAGTGGGTGGGGAGAAAGCAAAAGGGGACAAGAGTCTAGTGGAGCATTCAGCAACATTCAGCAATAAGTGCTGGGACCTGAGAAGAGAAGGGTCCAACAGCTGTTGCCCAGTAAACAGGTGAAGGTGGTCTAGCTGTTTCAGTTTTAATGGTATGCTGGCAGCTTGACTCTTGAATGTTGGTAGAGATGGGTGAGGTGTGTGAGAGAGAACATGGTGAAGAAACTGTAAAATTAAAATTCACTATTGACATTTTGTATTTCTAGACCCCTGACTTGTGCAGAAATTCACATGAATCTCTCTGCTTTAACGACAATAGTGTACATTGATGACAGTGCCTGTTATCTACTTACAACACACTGAGCTGTAACACTACAACAGCAAAACAGGTCTCAAGAACAACAGCTGAAAGTGTTTGCAATTATGTTAATTAACTTTGTCAAGCTAGCTTTTAGATGGGAAGCCACAGGTGTGCACAACGTGCTCAGTTCTTAAGGAACTTAAGGAAAAATTATCCTGTTTACTTATCAGTTAGTAAATCATGAAGTATACTAGCACTTCTTAGCCTATTTACTCTGACTTTTTTGTTTGTTTATTTTGTTATATTTTTAGTAACTTCCTCCTCCACACAAGGAAGGGGATTTTTTGTTGTTAATATTTGGTTGGTTGGTTTTGCTCTACATAATTTTAACCTGCTACGAATTTCAAAAACATTCATCAAACTCAATCATGCAGCAATTTCAATCTGTTTCACAAGGTATTTGTACACTGTTGCAGGAAATCAGAATTTTGTTAAAGATACACATAGAAAATTCAGTAACAATAAATTGGAAAAAGGAAGACTAGAGATTTACAGAACACTACTGTTTATATCTAGATATGTTTCCAATCAGTAGAAATAAGCTAAGGCATGAGCCAGACATTTTTGACACTAATAAGACATTAATTTGGAAAAAACAAGGTACATGAGAAAACAAATGCCTTGCACAAGATCTTAAAGTAGGCACAAAAATTAAACTCCTAAATGCATTGTTTGGTTTCTATTTCTGAGTAATGCACTGTGTTCACTTTCTTATGGTTTGACATTTTTGAAGGATGATTAGTTACTTGGAAAGCTAATAGACAAAAGGTTTGGGATACTTTAATGTAGCAAAAAGAATGGCACAAACTACAAAATATTCCCATCATGATTAAATGTATATAAATTCAAAACCAACAGATTATAAATTCATGATAATTTGTTTAAATCAGGTTTTGAAACTGTAATACATATTTTTGTGGTTATATGCATACTTTAAAATATTTTTAAATATTTTAAACTTTTACAAATCATTTTAGTAAAACTCCAAGACAGTATAATGACTTCATAAGCTTTTGTTTTCTTCCATTAGTAGCTATAATCTCGCTTTAATAACTACAAATTAGAATTTATTTTTAAAACTGATTTTGGTTACGAATTTTAATGTTTTTATTTGAGAATAATATAAAAATGGGTTTGGCTCAAAAGGTTAGATAAAGCTGGTGGCCACTCACTTGTGGGGTTCCCTATGGCTCCATTTTAGGGCCAGTTCTCTGTAATATTTTCATAAATTATATGACTGTAGGAACTTGAAGTCTAGTGAGTAAGTTTGTGTATGACTCTAAATGGGGAGGAGCTGTGAACTCCTTCGGGGATAGAGAGGCCTAGCAGAAAGATCTTGACAAATTGGACAGCTGGACTACCACCACCATTATGAACTTTAATAAGAGCAACTGCCAGATTCTGCACCTGGGGAGAGGAAACCCGGCTACATGTGTAGACTAGGGGATAAGAATCTGGAGAGTAGTGCCACAGAAAGGGATCTGGGGGTTTTGGTCAAGAAGAAGTTGAACATGAGCCAGCAGTGTGCCCTGGCAGCCAGGAGGGCCAACCTTATCCTGGGGTGCATCAGGCATGGCACTGTGAGCCAGTCGAAGGAAGGGACTGTCCTGCTCTGCGCTCATGCAGCCTGTCCTCAAGTACGTGTGCAGTTTGGGGCACCGGAATACAAGAAAGGCATAAAACTATTAGATAGGGTCCAAAAGGAGAGCTACAAAGATAGTGAAGGATCTGGCAGGCAAGACATCTAAGGAGCACGTGAATTCACTTGGTTTGCTCAACCCAGAGCAGAGCAGGCTGAGGGGAGGCCTCATGGTGGCCTGCAGCTCCCTCACGAGGGGAGGCGCTGAGCTCTGCTCTCTGGGGACAGTGATGGGACCCGAGGGAACGGCATGGAGCTGGGACAGGGGAGGGTCAGGCTGGGGGTTAGGGAAAGGGTCTGCACCCAGAGGGTGGTTGGGCACTGGGACAGGCTCCCCAGGGCAGTGGTCACTGCACGAAGCCTGCCAAAGTTCAGTAAGTGTTTGGACAATGCTCACAGTCACATGCTCTTATTTTTGGGTGGTCCTGTGTGGAAGCAGGAGTTGGATTCAATGACCCTGGAGGGTCCCTTCCAACTCAAAACATTCTATGATTCTATGATAATGGCATACGTAGCAATACTAGAGCTTGGGGAAATTAAGCTCATAATCCTTTATGGATTGGCTTTGACCACCCTTATAGTTTCTTTTTTTTTTTTTTTTTTTTTTTTTTTTTTTTTTTTTAAGATATGCTTATTAATTTCTGCTCAGAATTGAATTTTCAAACAGCCACCTCTCCCAAAATTTTCTGAGAAATACATCTGGAAAACTATCAGAACACATATGGAAGTAGTATGCCAGGAAGAAGACTGTTAAAAGCAAAAGGACGAAGTATGAAGTTCTACAACTGATAGTAGACTGTGGTCTGAGGAAGATTTTGTTTGGTTATATTTCTTTTTCTTAGTTTCACAAATGCCACATGCTGGCCCAACCATAAATGGTGGTCATGTGCCTACACTTCATGATCCATACCTACACATTAGAGAAGTTGTAGAAACTATAAGGATTCTATGAGAATCACTTTTACAGTCACCTCTTCTGATGTTTACTTACCTACTGAACTGTATGATATTTATTTTTCACAGCAGTAAAAGTTTGATCTTTCCTACACCACTGCAAATTTTCATCTGCCATATTTTTAATCTCATTATATTTCTATGGTATCCATTAAGCTTTGTGCCCTTCTTTCTGACTATCAAAATGTTAGATTACTCTTAGATACCAAATGAAACTTATAATTCAACTACACTATGCCAGCCTGGTTCAGCTACCTACTACTCCCTTACTGACATTATCTCCTGTTCCAAACTATCACTGTAATGTCATTTCTGCTCTTTTACAAATGCAGCTAAATAAAGATATGTATAGCTTTCATGATAGAAGAATCTTTCAAATCTATTTAATTTCTATATCTATGAAAATACATTACACTTAAGTATGCAAACGAAAAAATGATATTTATTTTTTTATAATAAAAGGTCAGAAGTTAGATGCTTTTTTCCATCACATTCAAAACAAAGACAATGAAACTGAAATCAGTAATGTTGTTGCTTAGTATCAGGGAATGTAGTCAGAGAGTAATGGCTTTAAACTAAAATAATAATAATAATAAAAAATAATAAAAAGATAGATTTACATTGGATAATAGGAAGAAATTCTTTACTGTTAGGGTGGTGAAGCACTGGCACAGGTTGGCCAGCGAAGCAGTGGATGCCCCACCCCTGGAAGTGTTCAAGGCCAGGTTAGATGGGGCTTTGAGCAACTTGTAGTAGTGGAAGATATCCCTGCCCATGGTAGGGGGGGTGGAATTAGATAATCTTTAATATTCCCTCCCACCCAAAGCATTCCACAATTAATACTATTTCTGATTTTATTTCTCTTAGAAAAGTTAACATAGCATTACAGTGAAACAGAAGCTATTGACCCAAACCCACGATAGCTCTGCATATTATCATTTGTAGGTACTACATGTATGGCTCGGTTTCTTTTTCTAGTGTTGATGACCTTTGTGGGATGCCTGGAAAAAGTGTCTGTTGGGACTACATCCCCAATTGACATGGGTTGATCACAATTATAGTTCCAAATGTCTTCTTTTTTTTCATTTACGCCTAGCTTCAAATGAAATGGAGATCTCCCTCCTTCCTTGGGAAAAAAGGAGGAAGTACCAGTGAATTCTCTGGGCTAGAGAACCCGCCAAAATTTTCTTTGCACTAACAGGCATAGGAAAACAGAATGTAAGTTTTCACAAATGTCATACCCTGATAAGACCTCTGACCGTGAAAGGAGCTTTACACAGATATGTGCTATCATCAGAACAGTATCAAGCATCTGTCATATTGGAAATAGAAGAAATATACCAGTTGCTGCTCCATGCCTACTGCACATGAGAACAGTTACCAAAGGTAGGTATTTTGAACTATTTTACGATGTTTCCTGGAGCAGTAGGATAACCTCAGAAACTGTCTGGAGCCAAACAAAAACCAAAAATGTTTATGTTTCTTTCAGTATGATCGTTTTCAGACTGGACAGTGGCCTACCTGTGCCTTCACAGGAATGGAAGACACTCATATTGCCTCTAAGACAACCTCACTACCAGGGATCTGATAAAGTTCCACTATGCCCAGCAGTGCTGCAGAAGAGGACACTCAGTAAGGAATGTAAATTTGAGTGAGTAAAAATAATATACACTGCCTGAAGTGCTTCTTTCCCACTTGTCTTTGTAAACATAGAGTCAAAGGTTGTTTCAGTCCAGAAATCTAGCTACCCACTGTCACAGAAATTAAGTAAAGGTTCATTATAAATACACTTAAGCAAACTGAACAATAACATTGTTCACTGCTGATAAATGCAAAATGAAACAAGCAGGTAAAAGTGAACAAATTCAGCATTCACAGAGCAAAGTTATGTGCAAGCAAAATGATCTTAGAGCTAAAAAACAGTTGAGATAGCTGGAAGAGGAACCATAGATATCATCTGTGAAATGCTCCGTCAGCTGTCCATGCACCACTGCACTTCTTGGAAATTCCTACAGCTCATGCAGAAGCACAAAGGGATACCACTTCACAAGTGGGATATGCAGAGAATACTTCAGTGAAGGAGGAGAATATCTTGCACAAGGAGAAAACTCTCTAGCTGATAAATCTGCTGTTTTGCTGTTCTTAAGTTTAGCTATTCCCAGGTATAGGCAAGATTTTTTTCAAAATTCAACAGTGAATGCTGCAAACAGATAAAAGTAAGAAAGAACCTCCAAAAGGAAAATAAAAATTATGGAAAAAAAAAAAAAGAAGAAGAAGGATAAAAAAGACAAGCAAACTGTGTGAGAATAACAGCCTAGTGATGAGAACACAGGTCAGAGTAGGAAGAAGCATATTAAAAGTGGACCAGCTGTAACCAAAATGTGAAAATAAAAAGCAACTAAATCAAATACTGAGCACATGCTACCTTGCACACATAGATATAAGAGAAATCTCAACAATAACCTAAAAATAAAACAAACAACAAACCAAAGTCCGAAATCAATACAAAAATGAGGGAAGCCCAAAGGATTGATCTGCACTGAAGAACTGAAACCAAAAGTGAGCATAATGAAAAGAAGGGCAAACAACAGAAGATCAGCAAAGGAAGCAGCTACATATCTTCTCTATTTCACTTTTACATACTGTGATGCACATTTTCACAGATCGTCCAAAGAGCTACAGCATCTCAGCCACAGGATACATTAACCAGTACAGTGTTCAGATATGTGTAAGTTTAAATAAGTTTTCACATCACAAAGGTGATGGGAAAGACACTGACATCAAGGTTTATAAAGCAGCAAGCTTTATAAGTGAGTGTTATGACAGTTCACTTTACTGTTTTGACAGTCATCATTTTCGTCTCTGAACAAACACGTTCCTCACTTCTGATAACCCAACACACAGCACAGGATTTATCAACACCCTTTAGCATATGGATATAGTCCCCCAGAGATATGCTGGGGCTTCTTGGGGGCCTATTGGACCTATCCTGAGTCACAGAGTGTAGACAAAACACACATACAGAAGTCTACATCATGGTAAAACAAAAACTGAGTAAACTACTACTGTCTTAACCACTGTATGGAGATGTTTTGTTCCTCACTTAAATTGTTTTAATCAAAATCCTGTTGGGATGATTACAGCTTACACAGTATCAAGTACCTCACTTATAACACATCTTCACAAACAGTGGACAAGGCAAACACCAGATGGAAAAATTATGTGTTTGTTTATACTACATTTACAAAACCAGCAAATACACATATTTCACAGAAAAAATAATAATTATTCTAAAAACCCATTACTTTATTGCAGTAATAGTAAGATGGATGCAGAGATTTATTGCATATTTTAATATACTTGGAGGTAAAACAGTCCCATACTACTCACCTTGATCTCTTTCATGCCATGTCCGACTCCCCGCAGCTGGTGAATTTGGAGAGGGATAAAAGTCTCCTGTCGGGCTTGGCTCCATATTCTCATCTATGGAGATAGTTTTGGGCCTTTTGCTGTTAAGTAATGTAAGATTTGGTCGTGAGAATGATATGCAGCTAGTAGTGTTATATAAACTATTTAGATTTTAACAACAACAAGGAAATTGATAAAAAGCAATTCAGGCATATAAAGCACAAAAAAAGCAGATTTTAGATCTTTTGCTAACTGCCATAGAACATGTTATGTAATAATATGTAATTCAGGTATGTGCTTGATTTTTTCACATGACAATACCTCAGAGATGATTATGTAACATATAAAAGACATAATTGTTCTAATTCTACCAGAATTCATCTGACAAAACAAAAGAAAACAAAACAAAACAAAAACAAAACAACAACAACAACAAAAACAGTTCCTGTAACCTACCAATGAAAGGTTGTGTATCATGAGAATTTTAAATCTGCACAGAAACCATAGAAGCAATGGAAAGTCCTGGAAAAGATTAACTAACAAAGTCAAGGTAAACCAGAAACCTTTCTGTGTGTGCTAGTAAGGGAAAAAATGTTGGTCACTATATTCTACCAGGTCAGAATCCTAGGCTTTTCAAAGAGGTGTAACTTGAAAGAAAGACTTTTCATTTTAGATGAATATAATTGAAAACAAAAGGCTCATATTTCATGTCACTATATAAAAAGAGTTAGTGCTTCCATAAAGTGAAGGGAATTCAAGGTTCTTTGTAACAATACATGTATGTACTGATATTGCTATGTAGACTGTCAAAGAAAACCAGAATGAAAGTTTTAATGGTCTTCTCCTCCTCTTCCTCCTTCTTCTCCTTCTCCTTCTCCTTCTCCTTCTCCTTCTCCTTCTATTTTATCATTATCATCATTATACACTCTGAGAATCAATATTTTTTTTAAATGTACTAGGTGAAAATACAATGACAACCTGAAAACACCATGGAATTAAATGGCAGAACATGAGCTCAATAACTCAGAAGCAATAGGCACTGCTGGAATTGCACCTGTCTTGTGACAGTCCTTCTGTCCTGTCCCACTGCACAGACAGTTCCAGAGTCCTTGGAGTACAGAAACCTAGGAGATGATCTAGTGTGACCTAACCTTACTATGGCTAGCAGGTTGAGGGAGGTGATTCTCCCCCTCTGCTCTGCTCTCGTGAGACCCCACCTGGAACACTGCATTCAGCTCTGGGGCCCCCAGCACAAGAATATGAAAGTATTAGAGCAGAATCAGAGAATCACAGAATCATCTAGGTTGGAAGAGACCTCCAAGATCACTGAGTCCAACCTCTGACCTAACACTAACAAGTCCTCCACTAAATCATATCACTAAGCTCTACATCTAAATGTCTTTTAAAGACCTCCAGGGATGGTGACTCAACCACTTCCCTGGGCAGCCTATTCCAATGCCTAACAACCCTTTCGGTAAAGAAGTTCTTCCTAATATCCAACCTAAACCTACTCTGGTACAACTTTAGCCCCCTCCCCCTTGTCCTGTCACCAGGCACGTGAGAGAATAGACCAACCCCCACCTCACTACAGCCTCCTTTAATGTACCTATCGAGAGCGATACAGTCGCCCCTGAGCCACCTTTTCTCCAGGCTGAACAACCCCAGCTCCCTCAGCCGCTTCTCATAAAACTTGTTCTCCAGACCCCTCACCAAGTCCAGCAAGTCCAGAGGGAGCCTTGAAGATGATTGCTGGAGCACCTTTCCTACAAAGACAGGCTGAGGGAGTTGGGGTTGATCGACCTCAAGAGAAGGCTCTGGGGAGACCTGATAGCCGCCTTCCAGTACCTGAAGGGGTCTACAGGAGAGCTGGGGAGGGACTTTGTCTGGGAGTGTAGAGATATGAAAAGTAATGGCTTTAACCTAAAAAAAAAAAAAAAAAAAAAAAAAAAAAAAAAAAAAAAGTAGATTTAGAACAGATACAAGGAGAAATTATTCTTCGCTCAGAGGGTGGTGAGGTACTGGAACACTGAAACAGGTTGCCCAGAGAAGCTGTGGATGCCCTAACCCTGAAAACATCCAAGGCCAGGCTGGATAGGGCTTTGAGCAACCTGGTATAGTTGAGGGTGTCCCTGCCCACAGCAGGGGGGCTGAAACTGGGTAGTCTTTAAAGTCCCTTCCAACCCAAGCCATTCCACGATTCTGTGAGCAATCCTGAAGTACTTGATTTCATAGCAAACAGCTTCAGACAAACAGGAAGCCCCAGAGGGTGGACAGTAAATTATCTGGGAGCCAAGAGGAGGGCAGACCAGTTTCTTCACCTCTGTGGGTCTGCCAGCTGTTCCTGAGGTAAGGAACTATGTCCTTCTCAGTGTCAGAAGGATATATGCTGAAGCAAGGAAGAAGTGGGTCTCTCGGAACAAACACTGAGATCACTAAGAAAAATCAGAATGCCTGCGATGATCTCACATGCTCGTCCTCATCCCCACTACACTGGGAAACACTCCTTGTGAGGCAGGAAACACACTTTCATGAGCTGGGGTGATGCTTAAGGATACAGACACCTTTGTATTTGACTCCCTTTGCTTTATGTACCTACCCTAATGCCCTTTTCACTAGAAGCAGTATCTGTCACAACACAGTTTTCAGGACAGAAGTCCAAGCCTTCAAAGGTGGCCTTTGTGCCTGGAACCACCTGGTGGCACCAAGCACTTCTGGCCAGTGCCAGGCTGCTCAACATGCCTGCAGCTCAGCAGCAGTGCCAAGATATGTAGCTCTTCTCTTGGCAGATGATTTAGTGTCACAAGCATCTTTAATATCAACAGCAATTATATGTAATAAATGCCACTTCAAATGACTATTTTTAACATATATATCTCTACATAACTTATGTTAACCTGCATAAGTAACCTACCTCACAAAATCAGAGGAAACTCATAAAATATTGGCTGTTTACAGTATTTGTGAACTGCTTGTCCCACTCTGTTTCACAGTACTACCTATTTCAAGTTTTTTACCTGCTTGGTGGAGAGGATAAGGACCTCTGTAGATTTACACCCGAATTCATATCATGGTAATATGGCTGGCTCGGAAGTTCTCCAATTGGGAAGTTCACTCCAGTTCCTTGGGTTATAGGTGCTGAAAAACATATCATTATAAAGAGTCAGAGATTTTTGTCTATCTTTTTAGCCATCTTTTCATTTTTAACACCAGGAAAAAAATCAAGATGTTGCTACATGTTTCTAATTTTCTGCCTGTTGCAGAAACCAAGTACAGACAAGTTTTATCAATGTTTATATATCTAAAAAATGAATTAGCTTCCCCAGTCCCTAGAAATCCCTAAGAAGTTATGCATACATAATGCATGTGTTGTATATGATTGTTTTATAGCAGACAACCTGTAATCATCAATGTGAAGATAATATAAACAATGGCACAAAGTTAAAACTTCTGAAGATGGACTTTTACAGTGATTGAGGAAGGGCTTATTCAGAGAGCTAACAGTCTTTGTGAAATAAATAAAATAACTGGAAAGAACAAACCTGGGGACACACATTGTACCATGTCCCTTTTTCTTTTATCCAGAGCCTTAGATACTTCTCTGCATATATACACCTACACACAAACACACATTTACTCAGTTCTCCCTATAGAGCCTGTGAACCATACATTTTAGCATTTCAAGAATAAATTATATGTTACATGTTGTGGTATACTTACCTTTGTTCCCTGTCTGTGAATTGTGCATTTTAACTACCTTTGGCACTTAAAAGAATAATTGCATGTTGTGTAATATATCTGAAGGTTTGTATTTTTCCTGACAGCTAAAGTACAACACTGTTGCGGCTTGAGGTTAAACAAATGCATGGTAAGAAATCCCACAGAAACCACATGCTTTAAAACTTATTATTAGAAGTATATCATGTATAACAGCTTCAGCAGGTATGATTTCATAAGGTAACTGCAATATTGATTTTTCTTTTTTAATCTGAATGGCCCAATACTTTAAAAGATATTTAACTACTTGACAACTACAAGCAGAGCTGTATTTCACATATCCTCAGCCTCCCCCCAAAAAATAAAAGCCATATCTTTAGCAAACGAATTGGGGGGAGGGGTGTGAGAAGAAAATAACAAAAGAAAAAGGAGAGGAGAGGAGAGGAGAGGAGAGGAGAGGAGAGGAGAGGAGAGGAGAGGAGAGGAGAGGAGAGGAGAGGAGAGGAGAGGAGAGGAGAGGAGAGGAGAGGAGAGGAGAGGAGAGGAGAGGAGAGGAGAGGAGAGGAGAGGAGAGGAGAGGAGAGGAGAGGAGAGGAGAGGAGAGGAGAGGAGAGGAGAGGAGAGGAGAGGAGAGGAGAGGAGAGGAGAGGAGAGGAGAGGAGAGGAGAGGAGAGGAGAGGAGAGGAGAGGAGAGGAGAGGAGAGGAGAGGAGAGGAGAGGAGAGGAGAGGAGAGGAGAGGAGAGGAGAGGAGAGGAGAGGAGAGGAGAGGAGAGGAGAGGAGAGGAGAGGAGAGGAGAGGAGAGGAGAGAGAAAGGGAAGGGGAAGGGGAAGGGGAAGGGGAAGGGGAAGAAGGGGAAGGGGAAGGGGAAGAAGGGGAAGGGGAAGGGGAAGGGGAAGGGGAAGAAGGGGAAGGGGAAGGGGAAGGGGAAGGGGAAGGGGAAGGGGAAGGGGAAGGGGAAGGGGAAGGGGAAGGGGAAGGGGAAGGGGAAGGGGAAGGGGAAGGGGAAGGGGAAGGGGAAGGGGAAGGGGAAGGGGAAGGGGAAGGGGAAGGGGAAGGGGAAGGGGAAGGGGAAGGGGAAGGGGAAGGGGAAGGGAAGGGAAGGGAAGGGAAGGGAAGGGAAGGGAAGGGAAGGGAAGGGAAGGGAAGGGAAGGGAAGGGAAGGGAAGGGAAGGGAAGGGAAGGGAAGGGAAGGGAAGGGAAGGGAAGGGAAGGGAAGGGAAGGGAAGGGAAGGGAAGGGAAGGGAAGGGAAGGGAAGGGAAGGGAAGGGAAGGGAAGGGAAGGGAAGGAAAAAGAAAAGGAAAGGAAAAAGAAAAGAAAGAAAAAAGAAAAGAAAAAAGAAAAAAAGAAAAAAGAAAGGAAAAGAAAGGAAAAGAAAGGAAAAGAAAGGAAAAGAAAGGAAAAGAAAGGAAAAGAAAAGAAAAGAAAAGAAAAGAAAAGAAAAGAAAAGAAAAGAAAAGAAAAGAAAAGAAAAGAAAAGAAAAGAAAAGAAAAGAAAAGAGAAAAGAAAAGAAAAGAAAAGAAAAGAAAAGAAAAGAAAAGAAAAGAAAAGAAAAGAAAAGAAAAGAAAAGAAAAGAAAAGAAAAGAAAAGAAAAGAAAAGAAAAGAAAAGAAAAGAAAAGAAAAGAAAAGAAAAAAAAGAGTATTACCACTGCAGCATGACAATGCTCAGTGGTTTCCTGAAGGATTTATCTTGATTTTTATTGCTGAATGCTAATTTCTGATCATGGCAAATAAAATTACACTCACATCTTAAATTCAATGAATCCGTCAAGCATCATGTCCTGGCATGAACTAGCTTCTGTATAATGTTTGGACAGAGAATTTTGGAGACTTCTGTCTCACTGTTTTTGTCCTCTCATCAGAGAAGAGAATTTCCTGGACCATTCAGTTGTTATAATGTTGGTGTTATCACTGCAGACACTTCCAACTGTAACTTTCAAGTATATTTGTTCACTTCTTAAGTAAATCTTAACAGAAATAATTTAACAGTGCAGAAAGAAGTGTTCAGGAAGCAATGTTAAATGAAGTTCTGCATTGTGTTTATTCCATGCTATTACAGCATATTCTTTGTTTTTTATTATCAAATATTTGTGTGCATAACTTTTCTGATGCCAAAACAAGCCAATGTAATCAGAAATTCAGTTACAACCACTGCCACATGTAAAAGAAATACAATACATTGTTAATCATCATTTCTATCCTCACTATGGAGGGTCCACTTGTAGCATCTTTCAAGGGCTGTAAATTCAAAAACCTAAAAGAATAATCAGATGGTTTAGCAGAGTCCAAGGATGTGCTGTGCAACCTTAAAAAGCTGGAAGTCTAACAAATAAAATTTGATTATCTATCATAGTTTTACTAGCATATGAATCCATTAATGTGCAGGGGGACACCTAACAAATTGGTTCCAGCCTTAAATAATGAAGAAACAAAAGAAGACTTTTGTGTGTTTAATTATAAATGCTTGCAAGATGCACTGTAATGCCGTGGTCAAAGTTATGAAAATCCTGAGTTACAGGCATTTCCTACACATCTTATCTTGGGGAAAAAGAAAAAAAGAAGAACAAATAAAGCAAACAAATACTGAGATCCAGAAAGAATTCTTTGCTTGGTTTGGAAATGATTAAAAGTAAATGTGAACTTACTTCTGGACACCCTCACAAGTTCTGACACATTGAACACTCCAGATTTTACAAAACTGTCCTCAAGGTACACTGAAAAAGATCACAATTTGTAGAGTGAGAATATTAACAAATATCTATAGATACATTTATACACAAGCTAACAACAGCATCAGCAGTCCTAAAACTGTAATATGCAGACAAAAGTACACTGAAATTGGGATCAAATGAGAGCTGAAAATCAAGCAGAGGTGCTAAAGTTTTGAGGAGCTGTGGTAAAGCAATCTTCTAATGCACACATGAAAACTAACAAACAGTACACTGTGTTCCTAGTTAACCATCCATAAACTGCCTAAAAATTTGTTTCTTTTATTAGCATCTCAATTTTTAAATCAACATTGAACTAAGAACTGTAGTGGCTGGAAAATACAACAGTCCTGTCCTGGCATACATTTCTGTAAACACATTTTGTCTCTGTTGATAGTAACTTTACGCTACCACCTTAGTTACAAAATCATCACCTCTGAGTCAGATGAGGATTTTATTGTTGTTTCCAATAAAAGACAGAACTGGACAAAACAGACTGCCAGTTGAGTGGGGTGCTGAATTATATCTACATACAAATCTACATATAAGAAACCATGCTTTATTGTTTTGGCCTGTTTACTCATTCCAAGATAATTGTGTATGATATACTTTCCTCGCCTTCAAGTTTGAGCACATTTTGGAGCACTGCAGTGAAAGAACCATTAATATCACTAATAATCAATAAGTATCCCAGTAGTGTAACTATTTATTAAAAGGGAGCAGCCCATGTTACTGTAGAATTCTCACACTGATAACTACTGCATAAACTGACTTGACCGAATTTGAGATTACATGACATCATAGCCTTTACAGACAAGAATGTCACCCATTTGCCAACAGAATTATTTGGATCCATACTTTGCACACATTGCTGCTCTAACAGACATGCTGAGGGAAGGTGCACCAAGTGTTGCTTGTTGTGCTTCCTCTTTTCCTTCTTAGTAGCCCGCAGAGCCTCCACACCCAGCACCTCTGATATTATTTACCTCTCTGGGTATAAATAATACACCTGGCAACTCAGGCTGAAAAATCCTGTGTATATTTATTATATGTGTACATTACTGTACATCATGTTACATCCTGAGTACATTTATTATATATGGCAGCCTTTCCTGACATCTCTGTTGTGCTTCTAGTTATACAAGCAAATGTCAGTCTTCCCTGTCTGAAAAGCCATCAGAGGATGAAACTATGGGTCTGTGTGATCATTATGAATGATGCCATGCCAATGCCATTATCTCTTCATCTTCTAGTCATCATCACTCATGACATCTATGCATGTCTTTATTTCCACCAGTAGTTCTGTGGGTTTCTCCCTCTCCCTCTTTACTTTCTCTCACATTCCTCTTGCTCTCATTTTCTACAGCATCTCTTCACATCTACTGCTTTTTCCTTTCTTATTTCTAAGAAATTAGAACATTTTCCTTTCATCTTCTACATTCCCTTGCACCTTTTCTTCATGTTTTCTGTTTGTCACACCCGTACCATTAAAAATAAAAAAAATACAATAAGAACAATGTTTCATTTTCCTTTCTTCCTCACTTCTTATTTTTAACCTAAGAATGGATGAACTGGACAAAGCATAGTAATTCCTCTGACAATGGAAAACTTTCCCCTCTGTATTTTCTTAATTGGGCACAGTCTAAAGCACTGAAAAGATTTCCAAGAAAAATTTAGTTTTATGTTTTTAGTTGGCCTGAAAGTGAAATGTGGCTTAAAGCCAGTGTACAAATGTACAGACAGCTCTGAAGGTGGTTAACAAGACAAACTGAACTTCTGTGCTGCCTATTCAAATACCTCTACTTTGAAGTACAACTTCTCTAGATTCAAGTTAGGCTGACTTGAGAGAACCTTCACCCAAGTGTAGGTTAGTTGAGCTGCCATTGAGTACAATAAGTCCTAAGGCTCATTACATTAAAAAAAAAAAAAAAAAAAAAAAAAAAAGAGTATTCAGTTCTGTCTCAAGAATTTTCAGTTTTTCTTACTGTTAACACTGAGGACACCTACATAGCTTAAAGAGTGATATAGCGTGTTTCTGTCCTTGTAATAATGAAATGGGAGCAGGAAAAATATTCTGCCACTGAGTGGTACCACTATTTACCACCTCATCACAGCAGGTGTTGTTGATGGATCACTGTCTTTCACCCAGGTTAAACAAATAAATAAATAAGCAAACAAGCAGAAGTTTTGTGCCATTAAACTGCTATAATTTGTTACAGAAATTAATTCTAAATAGGAAAATAATAAATGGAAAGACCTTGTATGGAGCAGGACAACTTTGTAGGACATTTTGACTATGATGTCAGATAATGTCTTTTACCTTATGAAGTTTATCTCCCTACTGAGCAAGACTTAACATTCATATTCACATTATTACACTGCTTGCAAGTGTCCTGTTTTGACTGGGATAGAGTTAATTTTCTTCCTAGTTGCTGGTATGGTGCTTTGTTTTGGATTTAGGATGAGCATAATGCTGGTAACACACCAGTGTTTTAGTTGTTGTGCAGTGCTTACATGGAGTCAAGGACTTTTCTGCTTGCTTCCTGACAGCGAGGAGGCTGTGGGTGCACAAGGAGATGGCGTGGGACATAGCTAGGAGACCTGACCCCAGCTGACCAAAGTATCCCATACCATACGGTGTCATGCTCAGTGGTAAAAACTGTGGGGAGTTGACTGGGGAAGCCTCTACCCAGGGTTGGGATGAGCATCATTTGGCAGGTGGTGAGCAATTGCATTGTGCAGCACTTGTTTTGTATATTATTTTATTGTTGCTGTTGTTATTATTATTTCCTTCCTTTTCTGTCCTATTAAACCTTCTTTATCTCAACCCACAGGTTTTTAACTTCTTTTTTCTGATTCTCTCCCCGTCCCACTGTGGAGGGGTGAGTGAACAGCTGTGTGGTGCTCAGTTGTCTGTTGGGTTAAACCACAACAGCGAGAAAAAGATATACAGTGATATCTGTGCAGTATATGTCTTACTGTCTTTTGATTAAGCATTCTATAATGCACTTCTTGTATTTCATTGACATGCTAAAGAGCCTTTAATTAACATTCTTGGTATGTTTCTGATCTGTTCAGTACAGAAACTAATGCACTTGATAATTTATTGTTCTATTCCTCATAGAGGATTTACTGTACCTTTTGATGATCATGATAATACCTTGCTGTCTATGTTGTTCAAGCCTTCTATAAGCATGGAGTATTGTCATTTACTAAAACTCATCTTGCTTTAGAGATGACACACTGTGAAATACATTATAGTACGTAACATTATTCTTAAAATTCTAAATTCTCTAAAAAATATATTTCTGCCCAAACCAATGTAGTGTACCTCTGTATAACCGGTAAGGAACTTCCAAAACCTATAATCACAGAATCACAGAATTTCTAGGTTGGAAGAGACCTCAAGATCATTGAGTCCAACCTCTGACCTAACACTAACAGTCCCCACTAAACCATATCCCTAAGCTCTACATCTAAACGTCTTTTAAAGACTTCCAGGGATGGTGACTCCACCACTTCCCTGGGCAGCCTGTTCCAATGCCTAACAACCCTTTGTAAAGAAGTAAAGAAGTTCTTCCTAACATCTAACCTAAAACTCCCCTGGCGCAACTTAAGCCCATTCCCCCTCGTCCTGTCACCAGGCACATGGGAGAACAGGTCAACCCCCATCAAGTAACAGCAGATTTGTTTTCCTATATTTCCTTTATTTTTTGTTCAAGGAAGGTTAAAAAAAAAAAAAAAAAAAAAAAAAAAAGAGTTCCCTCCTAAACTTTTTAAAAGAAAATTCATTTCTGAAAAATATGTTTTCTGACTGTAACACTACCATGACCAGATCATAGCCATTAAGGAAAAAAGATAAACGGGTTAAGATGAGTAACAGTTCTGATCGAGTTTCAATCATATGGTTGGCAAACAAGAGAAACCTTCAGTAATCCCATTCCTTATACATCTTCCTCTCTGTTCCTGTGCCATGCTTTCAATAACTGAATTACAAGAATAGTCTTAAACATGGTGAGATTAAAACAGGAAAAAAATATATGTTGTTACAACCTATTCAAATATATTTTCAGTTTTCACTAATGTGTACTGTAAAGGCTTGCTTTCATATTACTTAAAACCTCACCAATGACATCTGTCTTTAGAAATCTTTAACCAGCCTTTTTAATGTCTTTTGATTTAATTGTATTTTATGAATAGAATGCCTGTTTACATTCTGCTGCATATTGTCTAGTGCCAAAACATAAAATTGCTTCCTGGTATTATTAAATATCTAATTTTTTCACTGATACAGACTTGATTTTGAGCACCTTATGAAGCAAGAGTAAGGATACAATCAGTGCAGGAAGTAACTTGTATTAATGTCCTTTTAATTTTGGATGTTTGAAAGGAGGAATTGTAAAGCAATAGGTAGACTTAATAGCTGTGAGACATGGTCAATATTGGGAACTACTGTGAGAAAAAAAGCTAGAACCTTCATACTTGAATACAGACTACTAGCAGGGAACTGTAATGATGAAGTTATGTGATGCACAGTTCTGGATGCTGGTACAGGTTTGTCCAATTTCTGAAACTGTTACAATCACAGGTTAAATAATTTTATTGTACCAGTTCTTTTTCAGAGTCTTTGAAAGCAGATTTTTTAAGGATCAGCTCTTGCAGCTCTCTACAGCATCCGACATTGACAAGAAGCTCTAACTTCAGCAGGAATGCTAGTGATATACAGTTACTATTCAGTTACAAGGGGCAGTGAAAAAGTAGTCTCACACTGTATATTGTGATTTAGCTCACAGTCTAGGAAACTTGCAGTTTTTCTCATTGCATGTATTTTGAAACTAGTATCTTTAAAAGACTTCCAGAAGCAGGTTCCCACCAGACCAGAATTTCTTAAAGGCAGTTAAGAATGGATAGCATGAGCCAAGGAGTGACAGAAGATTCCAGTAGTGAAGTCACTAAATAGAAGAAGTAATATCCTGTCCAGAGAATTAAGCTCTTTTATTATCACACATTTGTCTCTGACCATGTTGCACAGCTACCTTTGCTGTGTTGCCTTTTGTTTGTTTTGTTTTGTTTTAACCTCTGAAAACTGCAGTTATACTGTAACTGGGAAAGTAAAAAAACATGTTGCAAAAGATCGCATGACTCCATTAAACATTTTAGCAGAATATGGGCCTAAGAATCTGCTTGTGCCATTATGAAAAACAAATGAAATTTTCCATACTCTGAAGTTAATGAGAAGGGCTATAATTGCCTTCAATGATGTAGTAATTTCAAGATGCAAACACCTAGCTGAATTGATTCCAGAATCCATGCACTGGAATCCAAGAGATGAGTTGGCCTGAAACCTAGCAAAAACAGAAAGAATGACTACCACAAATTCATACTGCCTTCCACTCTGGCAGGTCTCAGGTCATGTACACACCACAGCCAAGATTTCAAAGATATTGTTGGAGCTGATTGTTATCAGATACCAGACTGCTGCTTTACTGGTTAGAAATCCAAAAGGAGTTTTCTGGTGCCAAAGCAGATTTTTGGAGTTCTAACCTGTAATGTAACCATTTTATTGAACTCTTGTTCTGTGCATGCATTGAAGTAAAAACACTGTGTTCACCATTGAACACAACAGCATCAGAATTGAAAGCAGCATCAATTACAAACTAAGTTCATAAAAAAGGATAGTCCATCCAAGTGAAAATTCAAAACTAATCCTAAACCAGTAGACAGTAGAAACTTCCTACACCAAAATTAAAACCAGCATGCAAGACCAAAAACTCTTACTTCTGGAAAAAGGGGCTGTGCAATTTGTGCAGGCTTCTGATTGTTCAGATAGCCCAGCTGCACACTTCACTTACAGAAAGCCCTAACTGGTGCGGGGCTGAGAGGCTGAGGAGGAAGGGCATCATCTCTCAATCTCTGTCATTACTAATTCATAGAGCATTTGGGAAAGGGAGAACTCCACAGAAAATCAAGCTGTGACCAAACCCAACCCGGTTTTATTTGAAGATTGCTATCTGAGATGGCATGGCTGCAGGCATACAGGAAACAGCTTTCAGAATATCCACTCCCATGCTGAAAAATCAAGGCACAGAATATATGTTTGTTTGAATGTAGTTCTGCCTGGTTCCCCAAACTACTACTACAGCATCATTTCTTCCACAAGAAAAGATGCTTACAATGATGAGGCCAGGGAACCTCTCTTCTATTCCTATTAATTAGGGGGATAATTCCCCATCCACAAGAAGGTAACTTGCAATACAATAAAATAATGAAACTGTCTGTGTTCTGAATCATTCAAAACTCAAGGACATTTGCTTATTGCATTTCCAAAAGAGTGCAAAGGTTGAGAGCACACATAACTCTTCAGAGGCTATTTCTGAAAATGTACATTCTAAAACTAAAACTGAAACACTTCTTTCTAAAATAGTCATATATAGGCAAATTTATTACACATTCCTTAGGGCTTAATCCAAAAAGAATGTTCTCCCTGTGGCTGCTGGCCCATATGAAAGCTCAGAGAAGCCTTTGGGGCTCTACAGCTGCAAGAGAGATTTGCATACAAGAGATAGGTGAGGATGGTTGCAAGCTTTTTGGCAACACCTTTTTTAATTAGAATGATTTCACTCATGTCTTCTTTGGAAAAGGTTCCCAGAATAAAAATTCTGGTGAAAATGCAAGGGGAAAACCCATTCCAGAGTAGTAGGGCTGGCTCTAAGGATTCACTGAACCCTGCCTCATTCAGACTAGGAATGTTATTGTTAGATGAATGCCCTGACAATGTATCATGGTTTACTGCGGAGGAAGGAAGGCAACTAGTGGAGAGGAATGAAAGGTGGAGAGATAGTTTCTCAATCTCTGTCTAAAGGTGTCTCACCTCACATATAAATAATGTAATATTCACTAGCTGATAGGCTTGAACTCAAGTCATCTTCATTCAGCCGTCACTGAGTTTATGGAGTCTGCAAAATTTATATGAAAATATTCTTTGGACCAGCTAAAGTAGAGTAAATTATAGCAGCAAATAAAAAATAATAAATTGCAATAATAATTAAATTAAATTAATTAATTTATTTTTTAAAAGGTCCTATTTGCTAGAAAGCAGAGCGGTGATAACCTCTGAGGTCAACTGCTGGAATAACAGCAAAAATCTTAATGCACCTATCTTCCCTGGACAATGAAGTTCATAACCATCTATTCAGGGATGGTTAGGTTTTCTTTGCACTTTCTGAAAGATATCTGTTTTATTCCCCGATGCTGGATATGAAGAGCTCTGAAAGCCTGAAGGGACCTGAACAAGAACAGACTATCTTCCACCTCTATCCAGAAACCAAAACATGAAGAACTAATAGGAACTACTATCCACTTCCTTGGGTTTTGAGATCTCTTGAGTCTCAAACTGTGTCCATATGTTGATCCTATGTTATTGTTACATCTATATAACATTTTATACTATCAGTATCTCTATTTATTCCTTTTAGCAATTTAAAGGGACTGCCTTCATAGATTTGAGCACCATGGCAACAACTGAACACAGTGTTAATGTTGATGTGTAAGTTATGTCTGCCAAACAGCAATCTCATGCCAATGGCAGGTAGCAAGTAACCTTGCTGATGTCAGACTGTTGTGGCCAGCAGGTAGTAGGAAAGGAGAGAAACACAAACTGGAACAAAACCCATAAAATCCTCTACTAGAAGAACTGACCACTAAAGATTGCATCTTTAAAGACCATAACGTTATGGCTGGTGTGAATATCATTAGATTATGAATAGTTCTGGATGTTTTTCTCTCTTTACTCAGCCTCATAATTTTCCTATGACTACTAAATGAACTCACTGAAAGATCATTTCCTCTGGTTTCAGTATCCATCATCCCACAGATCTGTAGATATTTGAGTCACACAAATATAAAGGAAGGCTCATTTTTCAGATTTTCTAAAGCTACACACTTTTGACAAACATAGGATCAAAATTCCTAGGGAGTTTAGAGGGAGCACATAGTACAGCATTACATCAAAAATGGCATTCTGGGTCTTCATCCTTCATCAGCCTGCTTTCAGCAGTAGGTCTCTGTAGGTGCCTAGCAAAATAGTTGCCAAATAGCATAATAAAGATGTTTTGTTGTTGTTGCTGCTGGTTTTTGACTAATAGTGTCTTACGCTCCAGCTATTTTCAGTTTAAATCACGAATTAATCCAGGTATGTCTCTGTTTAGTCACCCTCAATGGATCCACAGACATTTCCATTTTCTCACTGAACCCATGTAAACATTTAATAGCTAACATAATCTAAACCTGTAGATTCTGTAATGCCTTTGACACAGACAACGACATTCTGATCTCTGAATTTGAGAGAGATGGATTTGAAGGGGTTGAATATTCATTTTATTCAATGAATAAGGAATCATCTTGAAAGACACATGCAAAGAGTTGTAGTCAATGGCTTTATTTCCAGGTGGAGGCTAGTGATGAGTGGTGTCTCTCAGGGGTCTGTCTTGGGACCAGTACAGTTTAATATCTTTACCAATGACACAGACAGTGGAATTAAGTGCACCCTCAGAAAGTTTGCAGAGGACACCAAGCTGTGTGGTGCAGTTGATACAAGAGAAGGAAGGGATGCCAGCCAAAAGGGTCTGGACAAGCTGGAGAAATGGACCAATGTGAACTGCATGAGGTTCAGCAAGTCAAAGCGGAAGGTGTTGCACCTGGGTCAGGGCAATTCCAAACATAAGTCCAGACTGGGAGAAGAAGTTATTGAGAGAAGCCCTGCAGAGAAGGAATAGGGGATTCTGATGGATGAAAAGCTCAACATAACATAAGCCAGCAGTGTGTACTTGCAGCCCAGAAAGCCAACCTCATCCTGGGCTGCATCAACAGAGTTGTAAACAGCAGGTCAAAGGAGGTGACTGTCCCCCTCTACTCTGCCCTTGTGAGGCCTAATTTGCAGTGCTGCATCCAAGTCTGGAGCTCCCAGCACAAGAAGGATGTGCATCTGTTAGAGGAGTACTGGAGAAGGGCCATGAGGATGCTCAGAGGGCTGAACACCTCTCCAAGAAAGGCTGAGATGTTCAGGATGTTCACCCTGAAGAGGAAAAGGGAGACCTCATTGCAGCCTTTCAGTACTTGAAGGGGGCTTATATAAAAAGATGGAGAGCAACTTTTTTCTTAGGCAGATAATGTTATGGCAAAGGGGAATGGTTTTAAACTAAAAGAGGGAAGACTTAGATCAGATGTTAGGAAGAAATTCTTTACTCAGAGGGTGGTGAGGCACTGGAACAGGTTGCTCAGAGAACCTGTGGATGACCCATAACTGGAAGAATAAGTTGTTTCCCTGGTCTAGTGGGTGGCATCCCTGCGCATGGCAGAGGGGTTGGAAAGTTGATCCTTAAGATCCCTACTAACCTAAGCCCTTCTATAGTTCTATGGTTGCATGATTCTAGGACCTTATGAGTGATCTAGACAACAGCAGTGTCCATACTTCCTCTCCTCTCCTCTCCTCTCCTCTCCTCTCCTCTCCTCTCCTCTCCTCTCCTCTCCTCTCCTCTCCTCTCCTCTCCTCTCCTCTCCTCTCCTCTCCTCTCCTCTCCTCTCCTCTCCTCTCCTCTCCTCTCCTCTCCTCTCCTCTCCTCTCCTCTCCTCTCCTCTCCTCTCCTCTCCTCTCCTCTCCTCTCCTCTCCTCTCCTCTCCTCTCCTCTCCTCTCCTCGAGTCTCCTCTCCTCTCCTCTCCTCTCCTCTCCTCTCCTCTCCTCGAGTCTCCTCTCCTCGAGTCTCCTCTCCTCTCCTCGAGTCTCCTCGAGTCTCCTCTCCTCGAGTCTCCTCGAGTCTCCTCTCCTCTCCTCGAGTCTCCTCTCCTCGAGTCTCCTCTCCTCGAGTCTCCTCTCCTCTCCTCGAGTCTCCTCTCCTCGAGTCTCCTCGAGTCTCCTCGAGTCTCCTCGAGTCTCCTCTCCTCGAGTCTCCTCGAGTCTCCTCTCCTCTCCTCTCCTCGAGTCTCCTCTCCTCTCCTCTCCTCGAGTCTCCTCTCCTCTCCTCGAGTCTCCTCTCCTCGAGTCTCCTCTCCTCGAGTCTCCTCGAGTCTCCTCTCCTCTCCTCGAGTCTCCTCTCCTCTCCTCGAGTCTCCTCTCCTCGAGTCTCCTCTCCTCTCCTCTCCTCTCCTCTCCTCGAGTCTCCTCTCCTCTCCTCTCCTCTCCTCTCCTCGAGTCTCCTCTCCTCGAGTCTCCTCGAGTCTCCTCTCCTCGAGTCTCCTCTCCTCGAGTCTCCTCTCCTCGAGTCTCCTCGAGTCTCCTCTCCTCGAGTCTCCTCTCCTCGAGTCTCCTCTCCTCTCCTCGAGTCTCCTCTCCTCGAGTCTCCTCGAGTCTCCTCTCCTCGAGTCTCCTCGAGTCTCCTCGAGTCTCCTCTCCTCGAGTCTCCTCTCCTCTCCTCTCCTCTCCTCTCCTCTCCTCTCCTCTCCTCTCCTCTCCTCTCCTCTCCTCTCCTCTCCTCGAGTCTCCTCTCCTCGAGTCTCCTCGAGTCTCCTCGAGTCTCCTCTCCTGAGTCTCCTCTCCTCTCCTGTCCTTGAGTCTCCTCTTCTTTCCTTGAGTATCCTTTCCTTGAGTCTCCTTGAGTCTCCTCTGTCTCCTCTCCTTGAGTCTCCTCTCCTCCTCCTCATTTTTCTGCATCATACATACAATCCCTTTGCAGAAATGACCTTTACAATTCAGCTCACAGAAAATCAAGTTTCATTCTTTAGAAATATACCCAATGAAAGTTAGTGAAAAAATAAAACTTAGAGGAGGATACCCCTGGACCTTGCTACAAATGCTAAATACCACTTTCACCACAAGCTACACTAACTTAATATTGTATTATGCTATCAAAATATTCAGTGTATTTTTAGGAATCTATTGTAAAGAATTCCACCAAGGGCTCTTAATGTTCTTTTGTTTGGCAAGTGACATTACCTCCTTCCATGGTTAAGACAGCAAATTACCAGACACCTTAAAGAATGTAATAGTCTAGCCAAACCTAGGAAAAAAAAAACAAAACTCTTTTAACACCAGCAGCCTAGCTGACTACCACTCAGTTTCCAACCTCCTCTTCCTTGGCAATGTCTTTGTGAAGATAGTGGCATCCAAGCACTAACAGCACCTAAGCCTTGCCAACAACCTGGCTCCTTGATATACAGGCATCAGACCAAAGGTTGATTAAAAAACCCAAAACTTTCTGGCATTGCCAGTCCATGTGCTCTTGGCTTGGGACAGAAAACAAACCTCAGAGTGGATATCCTCTGGGACTTTGGCAGAAGTGACTGCCTGGTTTCAATAATAATACTGATGTGAAGTTTAGTAAGAGCAGGACAGCAGTCCTTCTCCACAGACAATCTTAAGGGAGTGTGACTCCCTCTCATTCCCCTGCACAACCCTAGAAGCTCTATATTTTACAGTCCCACAAAACCTCAGTGCTTTCTCCCTGCCAGTTTAACCCCAAAGCAGTATCACACAGTGAAGCTGAATGATGCTAGAAGTTCATGTATCCTCAAATAGGCAGATGACATCCAATTATGCCTCTGTCTCTACTCAAATGAAGGGTTTCAAGGGAAGCAAGGCACAGTCTCCATTTTCTGTCCCCACTTGGCAGCAGATAAAAGGAATAACGATGCCAACTGTAACTCCAAAGCATGAGAAAGTGTTATGCTCAAATTTCAAGCAGAAAATTTCATGATGAAACCAGCAACAGATTTCTCTCCCTCTATCTCCTGCTGCCTCCTGGGACAATGGAGTTTGTCAGACATTGAGGCATCTGATCTTGTCCCACAACACTGCCAAAAGAAAGCCCATTAGTCTCCTCTGCTGCCTGCCACATGGCTGTGTGGCTGTTGCAAGATTACTCCTTGAAAGAGTAACATGGGGTTGAGCCTGAGGGTTACTGAGGCTCAACTCACTAGAGCATGTGATCCTCACTAGTGAAATGTGTACCTCTACCTTCCAACTACAAATGTTAAATGATACTTTAAACCAGAATTTTAAAACATGGAGAAGGTGATTTTCCAGACCTGACCTTCAGCTTCTCAAACCCTAAGGCTACAAAGTATCCTTTACAATGATGAGGTGTAAAGCATTTGGTTTTTCTTGCACATACAAGCAGAAATATTTTAAAACAAAAAGAAATTCCCTCAAGCCAAATGCTTCAGGTTTTCCAAAACTGTGATTACCCATGAGGATTATTTTTTTAGGCTTCTTTTAGGTGTAAATGTGCTGATGAGTGGGTGACTTACATTTTTTTTTTTTTTAAACCTACCTAATTTATGTCATGCATTTAATAGAGAAATAAAGGCCTATTCATGTATTATACACAGGTTAGAGAGAAACAGCATCAAAGCCTCCATGCAAAAGTAATTTCAATTGCAAACCTGCATCATGGAAAAAGAAGGGGAAGAAGGAAGGGGAAGAAGGAAGGGGGAAGAGAGGGAGAAGAGGAAGGGGAAGGGAAAGGGGGAAGGAGAAGAGGAAGGGGAAGGGGAAGGGGAAGGGGAAGGGGGAAGGAGAAGAGGAAGGGGAAGGGAATCACAGTAAGAAAAAAACACTTGTTTGTGGTTTTTTGGTGTTTTGTGTTTTGTGTGTTGTTTGTGTGTGTGTGTGTGTGTGTGTGTGTGTTTTGTTGTTGTTTTTGTTTGTTTGTTTGTTTGTTTTATAGATATATTTACTTTTGCTGCCTTCATATTTCTAAAATATATCATCAATCTCCCAGTATATATTACTGCTATTTATATTAAAGGAATATAGAGTTTTTTATTATGAGCTATGATGGTTCTTCCACTTCTGGGTACTCACTTCAACATGTCACATTCCATCACACACAGAAAATACTTTTATATACCTGTAGTACAAAATTGTCCATCCACAATGTTGGCTGTTTTCACTAATGTTTGGACAAATCCAGACAATACTTGTGTATATGTAATAACCCAGCATCATACTTTTACCTTTTGGTTAGACTGTGGTTAGTTTTGCATTTAGAAAAAGAGCAAACTGAGCTATTTGCAGCTTATTTCAGAGATATTTCTTATGAGAAATGAAATCATAGAAAAAGATCATAGATGATCTTTTAGGTTGGAAAAGACCTCTAAGATCATCTAGTCCAAGATACAGCACGATTTGATGGCAGGAGTCATTCTTACTTTCTAAATGATAGTATGAGGAAGCGTGTTGCACTCATTTGTCTCACCCTGATAAAATTCATAAAACAACAGAAGTTTACAACATTTACTAGCACAGCATAATTGATTAGAAGGATAACTCCACAAAAATACAAAGAGCCTTTGGCCTAAACAGTGTGGAATGGCAAAGTCTGGTTTTGATTTTCTCTTGAATTCTTATTTTTACAAAACCCTTGAAAGGACTATTTGCATGAAATCACTGAGATATCTCTGTTTCTCAAAAAAAAAAAAAATGTCTCTAGCAAGATATTTTTGAACAATGCGTTCAAAAACTGCTCAGAGCTGATATGCTTTTATAAAAAATGAACATATTAAATGAACATATTTACATTTTACAATGTACAAATAATATTAAACTAAAGGACAAAAGAAGCTGGTAGCATAGGTCACAATCTTTAGAGGTAAAGCAATTGTGTTTCTCTGAAACAAAATATTAATTGTAGTATTTGAAGACTTTTATAAAAGTAAAGTTATTTGGTGATCTTGTCTCCTTACTCCTTTTCCTATCACCATTTGCAAACTTCAAAAAGCCATACACTAAACAAAAAATTCCTTAGATTAAATGAATCTTAATGAAAATACAATTGAGACATTGCCAGTTTAAAAGACCTAAAGTAATCACAGCTTGTCCTCATTATATGTACCTATGAGTGCAAAATAGGTTGCTGATCAATTATGCTCTCTTTAACTATTAACAGTAGTATCTTTGTTCTCAAACAATGTTAGATTGCACATGTTCTGGAACTTATATTTACCTGGTGGATTCTTGGCAGGATCATTGTGGCTTGGACTTCCTGGTTGTCCAGAATCTATAAAGAAATCAAAGAAATGTTTTACTAATTTGTTTTGAAAGTATCTCACATCCTTTTAATACTCTCCTTCAGTATTAAACTAATACTTAACTTTGTTATCTAAAGGTCATTTCCCTGACTTTCTACATGAAGGCATTAGAGAACAAACATACTATATGTAACCCATTTTATGCAGAACCAGAAACATTGTGAAAGATGCAATAACTCATAGATCACTGAACAAGGACAAGAGAGTCATTCAGGTAAATATTCAGGGTGTAAACACATCTACAAGGGCACCTTTTCATTCCCTTTCACTCCATCCCCCAATTATAATATTGCATAATCAGGAAAGCAGAGGTAGCTTCTTCTCAGGCAATGACCAGAAATATATACTGGATCAGGCAACTAATGGAGTTTGCAGTGATGAATCCTGCTTCTTTACTTTTCCCTAAAAACACAGAGGTGTACGGTGCTTCCACAGACTCAGAACTGCACTGAAGTTATGACTGTCTGTTTTAATACAGTATAGCCTTTGTATTCTTAGTTTGTAAGAACTGCTATTGTGAAATAAAGATTATATAACATAAAAACTAAGAAAAAAAATCAAGCCCTGTGGTCTTTAAATAGTGTTTTCTCAATACATGTACCTAATGAATCAAGAGAAGAATGAGATTTGAAGTCAATGCACTGGAAAATAAATGTCATCCTTATTCATAAAAGCATTTGCTTTTAAAACTATCTTCTTGCTCTATCCCCACACCAATAATAAAACAAAATCCTGCATCACTGCAATAAATTATTATTAACAAAGTAAGACATGACAGACACTCTTGTACCCAAAGAGAGTAAGAAGTTGTAGGAAGCACAACCATTTATTCTGTATATGGTTATCTAAAATGTAGCAGCTTCAATAAATGAAAGAAAGTGAGGAAGAGAGGAAGGAAGAAAGGAAGAAAGGAGGAGAGGATGGAAGAGAGGAAGGGAGGAAAGGAGGGAGAAAGAGAGGAAGGGAGGGAGAAAGAGAGGAAGGGAGGGAGGGAGGGAGCGAGGCAGGGAGCGAGGCAGGGAGGCAGGCAGGCAGGCAGGCAGGCAGGCAGGCAGGCAGGAAGGAAGGAAGGAAGGAAGGAAGGAAGGAAGGCAAAGAAAATGTCCATTACTTGGAAGTGCAGCAGCACTTATAGCATAGGGCCGTCAAAGGACTGTTACTTAGTACTACAGAAATTGCCACTGCCAACTGAATCCCAGAGCGAAGTCAGAGTTCTTGAATGTATTACTGCTTACAACGTCAAATTAAAGAGAAACAGACAAACAAACAAAACACACACAAAGAGAAAGCAAGGAATTTACACATCAACAAATACTAATCCTTCAATTCCAATCACATCTTAAAGCCAACATAGCCTTCAACCTAGAATGAAAGATTCTGTCCAATGTCCACTGCTGACTAAAATCTGTTACCTTCGGTTATGTGACTTAGGAAACACTGCTTGACACACCTGTCTTTCAAGCAGTTTAGGTGAAGGCAAGCTTGATTATATAGATGGTATTAGCAGAAAGACAAATGCATTTCATAGTTCAAGTTCAGAATATGGGAAGTTCTGAAAGAAACTGCACCTCTGCAGCCTGTAACTTTTTCACCCAAACTATCTTCAGCTAAAACTTCATCAGACAAGACAAGCATTGGGTATCTACCAGAGATAGATACCTAAAGATAGATACTGGAAGATGAAGGCATGTGTGAAACCTAGTTCCAAAGCTACTAAAAACGCAAATAAATTTTGCAGTGTTGGATGAAATCATTCCTGCATGCAATAAAATCCACACTGGAAAGCAAATTTCACAAATTTCCTTCATCTTCTTCAACCCAGCGTAGGAAGAAAAAAGGACACATTCCTGATCAGATTGTGTACAGCCAAGATTTTGGGAACTTGTACACTTGCACCCATTGTACAACACCAGGACTCCTGAAATTCTTATCACCATAGCTGGTCAGGGTCACTTTCCAAAATTTTCCTAAGAAATCTGCTGGACATTGTGTCCATCACTGAAAGGGGTTTAAGGAAAATCTTGTCACTGAAACGGCCACCTAACTTGATTTTCTGTGTATTGCTACATATACTGTGAAAAGTCTGAAACTATTTTCAAAAGTGATACGATGTCACAAAAAGTATCAAAGTTACTCTTGTTTTTTCAATTTTTTTTTTCAATTTTTCTATGCCTAATCCTTATCCTGCTGGAGTGGACAGATAATGTAAATTCATGTTCAGTTCTCAATTTTAAATTGAATTTATTAGATCTAATTCCTTGCAATTGTTCCTAAACAAATTGGTTTATTTGGTGTTAGGATGGTATTTGCATTTTTATACTAGGCAGAAGTCAATGCTTCTGTAAAATCCCAAATAGATTGTAATGAAGAGTATTTCAATACAGATTAATTTAAGAGAGTACGGTTTGAATTAATACAGCATAAATAACTGTCCTGAATATACCAACAGAATGCATATAGTTCTTCATAGGTAACAAAAACCACTTTCCATCAATTAACAGCAAATGCAATATATCTTTTGTGGCTATATTCTTGAGGTTTTCTTGTGGTTTGCTGTGCTAGGAATATCTTCTAAAATGCCAGAAATTTTCTGGGGGGAAAAAAAAAAAAAAAAAAGCCCTCACTATGTAGTGCACACTTTTCATAACAAGATGCAGCACATCTCTTCAAAAAGTATATTAGGTTAATGTGAAAACTTGATCAACTATAAGAAATGTTTAAAATGTGATGCTTTTCTGAATGTGGACCTTTATAAATGACTTTTCTTGTGTTGCAATGGGAATAAAAGCTTTACCTTCAAGAGGGTGAACTTTAATATGCTTCAAAGAGGCATGTTCTGCTTCTGCAAACCATACAAATCATTATTTAAATTAGGATTATCAAAGAGGATTAATTTTACATAGCAATGGTCCACAGTAATTGTCCAAGTGCAGGTGTTTGGCTAAATGAAATGTCAGTTTGAATGCAGGTGCACCCAATAAAACTTGGACAACATAGCTTGGGGTGTACAGAAATTTGAAAGTAGATTAATGAGGCCTACTTGAAAATAACCTTCAAAGATTTCTCCTGCTAAAATTCACTGAAAAGCTGAACAAAATTAAGAATATTTTTTAGCTCTTGCAGAGCAACTTACCTTCAGTCCTGTTTTCTCATTGTCAATATGGCCACTTTCTGGACCAACAAACCAAGTGTTAAAGTCATTTAAAAAATTCCTTTTTATATTATAATACGAGAAATTTAGCAAGGAATTTTCCAGTTACAGGGAAAAGCTGATAGCTAATTATTATAATTTGCCAGTCAGACTTAGCTGTGTTTTATGTTAAGTTCTGATCAATCGTAATTTTTAGTTTGATTTTCTCAAAGCTGTTTGAGCAGTAGATGCTGCTAACATTTTTGCCACTGGGGTTTCAATGATCTGGAGAAAGCAATGAATTTTTGTGTGCTGAATATGAAAATCAACCTATGTTCACTGAAAGCTCATGGAAGCATCATTTTCAGGATGAAAGAGAGACCCAAGGTGGCCTGTGATGATCCAATTCTCTTACCAGTGTCAGTAATTATAAAGCACTCTTTTTTTTTATTTGATTGGATGCAAATAGCTTTACAAAGAACAAGAGAACCATGATCATTACATGAATAAATTATAGGAATAACTTAATTTATAAGCAGAACACTGAATGAAGAGAGATTGGAGTACTGTTCTTCTAAAGTAAGTAACAAGATGCATTGTAGGAAAGCCACAGAATGCAAGGAAGCAAAAGACATGCTAAGACACTTTAAATCTTTCTTTGTCTTCCTATGTACAAGGTCGTTAATTTGTTTAACAGTACGAGCCCTTAGGTTTAAAAATTGCATGCTTTTCTTCCAGTGCAATAGAGAAAAACATAAACCAGACTCCCTGTCTAGGTGGCTTTTCATTCAATTTTCCTACCAAAAATATTCTGTGCACAAAGACTTCCTAAGCTAGTTATAAGCAAATCTATACAACCAATAGCAAATAAAAGCCCATCATGTAAATGTCATGAAACTGAAATTTTCAACATTTTATTTAGGTTACTCCCAACTGAAAGTTGCCTTAGTTTATTTCTTATCTTTCTTTCTTACCTTCTTTCCTTCTTTCTTTGTCTCACTCTTACCCTCTTTTTTTTTTCTTTTTTCCTTCTTTCTTTCAGTTATTCTCTCCTTTCTTTCTCTCTTCTTCCTCTCTCTTGCTCTTTCTTTTGTTTTTCTTTTCCTTCCTTTCTTCCTTCCTTCCTTCCCTCTTTCTCTCTCTTTCTTTCTCTTTCTTTTCCATCTTTCTTTCTTTCTTGCTCTCTTTTATCTTTCTTTCTTTTTCTTTTCTTTCTTTTTTTTCTCCTTCTCTCTCTTTTTCTTCAAAGTTTTTAAAATTTCCTTCTTTTGAGACATTTGAGAAATGCCTTTCTCAAATTTTACTGTAAATATGTTTTTCATGGGAAAAAAATCTTCCACACAGGTCTCAAAATTATTTGCTACAGAGCAAAAGCTCTCCTACAGATATGTTGTGCATTTCCAAATAACAGATTTCATATGCACCTCACAACTACAGTATATCTACTGCTGTTCTCTTCCTGTCACTAACTGTTCCAAGAGTCAGTAGTTGATGCCTTGATCAGTTATTGCCCTGTGGATTAATGGTCTGACACTGGTTCAACCCAGGTTTTGCTCTTATCTGGCAACTATTTATATAACCCTAACACTGATATACTGAATATAATCTGTTGTGACTCAGCATGGGTACCACAATGACATTTAAATGCTTTATCTCAGTTTACTTTTTCCTTCCAGACAACAGTATGAAAAGATGGGTCAAGAATGTGGTGTATTTTACACTTTGCAGTTTCCCATATTTTCATTTGTAGGAGTTAATCCCAATGAGTATCTACATGTAGTTGCTGGCATCTCCCACCACACCCAAAGTAAAACAAAACTGATTGTTGAGGCCTGCTGATGGTAAGAAAAAAAACACATACCCTACACTGGGAGAAAGGTGAAACCAGAATGCTTCTTTCTCAGTTCCGTAAGACAGAAAGAAAAATATCTGATGATTTTCCATTCAGTAAGGTGATGCTTTCTCACTTTGCACCTCAAGGACAGTATTCTTCAAAAAGAAGCAGCAGAAAGAACATCACCCCAGAAAATACATGAAATTCATATTGTTATTCAACAGTTTCCTGAGGTATTTTCAATATTTGTCACCTCAGTAGTCTAATATTTGGTTTAAGAGAAGATGCTGTCCTTAAAGAGTAAGCTATTCTATACTTCCCTTATGCCCCATGCTGTACAACAGATTTTGCTTTTAAGGCTCTCTGCTTTAGCAAAATATTGAAGTCCTTGAAAAGAAATAGAGGCATAATCAACAAAAAATTACACATACTTTCTTGAGCCGTGCCTTATAAACTGATCATCCTATGGCCTCATACCAATCAAATAAACTTCTGTAGTTTCAATGAACAAAAGTCATTTTTCATTTGCATGTACATCCAGTTCATTCCAGCTGACACTAATCTCATCATTAACAGTGGTGTAAATACAACCTTGCTCTATGATAGTCCATGAATTGGGTATGGGGAGGAAGGGATGAAGGACCAGAAATATCTGATACCATGAAGGTATTGCTTCAATGCTGTCAAAACGTACCTATAAAGCATCTGATTTGATAACTGACAGAGTTACTAACTGTGAACCAGAATCAAAACTGTCTTCTCAGACTGTCACCTTTCACCATTACATTGCCATCTGATGTGGCAAACTCAAAGCAAGTGGTCACAGTCTAGACAATCACGGGGTCACAAGACACAGGACCTGAGGCAGTCTCCAGCCCAGCCCTGGCCCAGGGCAGGCTCATCCTGGGCTCAGACCAGGCTGGTCAGGGCTTCACCCAGCAGGGTAACGAAACCCCCATTCCACAGAGGCCCAACCTGCCTGGGCCCCAGCTCCACAGCCAGGCAGTCCTTGAGGGGATAAAGGCTTTCTGAATTCTCTCTTCATCTTTCAAAGTCTTTTAGAACACTGGTAGGAAAGATTTCATCGCAACCAAAAAGCAACATCCATTTCCTGGCTCCAACAATGCAGTCAGCAAAAATACTCAAAGGAAATGAATGTGAATTCTTTCATCCGTAGACCTAAATGATTACTTTTCATGGTATACAATTTCTATACCTGATGACCCTAAATTATTGTAATTCATAAGTAATATGTATTGTAACTTCATACATACTATTCACACCTTCTCTACTGATACAACGGTTCGTTTACAATATAAATAAGTTAATAGTGTTTTACTGTATTATCTGCTGAAATGATGCTATAAACATGAAAATGGAACTAGTGCCAGTGTCACCTATGTTTTTGAAAGTATGGTAACTTGAGAGGGGATTTATTTTTCACATTTTCATAGATCACTATATTTAATAGAATTGCTTCCTCTGAAAACTAACAAATTACTTGTGATAAAACATTCACTCCCACCTCTTTCTTTACTGGTTATCCCTGAAGATTTATGGTATGAGCCACAGTTCACAAGAATAGGAAGCAGCAGCATCTCAAAAAAAAATTAGTTGTTCCACATAGGAAAGACGTTTGCAGGATGAAGCCTCTCATCTTTTCCCGATATCATGTACATTTGCAATATATGTTCTCTTTCATGACACTCAAAGTGAAACTCTCCACACCTGTGAAGTACTGATTTGCTTTCAAAAATGACTTTTTTGAAAAGCAAAAAAAAATTGAATTGAGATAGCCTAACTCTAAAAGCAATTCTTTGTTTACAAGGACTGCTATGTCACACGATACTATTGGACTTACTAAGTGTACCTAGTTCTAGCTCAGAAGTTTCTTTAGTGTTTGATATTCATACAGCTAATGGGAACAGTGCTAAATGGGAACTTTATAGAACAGAAGTTAGACATTCACATGCAAGTCTCTTGGCAGTGGCACAGATTCCCCAGGTGACACTGTACAGACAAACCCCATTGGTCATCCAAAGCAAAGATGCTCATCATTGGACTTACAGCAGCCATGACACCTTCCAGTTTTCTGAGGAAATATCACTAGTTTTGTTCTGCTTACAAATCTCGCTTCTGTAAATTTAAGTACCAAAGAAATCTGTGTGCAAAGGCTCTTAAGCTGTTACAGCAATAAAGGTCCAGATTGCTATTGATATGGGGTATATTCAAATCTCAATAAATCCTTTGTTCCTCAGTGAAAACTCAGTTTTGGCAAGTAATCACCACTCCTTTTTGGTCCCTTCATTAGTTTGCACCTGTGAGGCATGGAAAGGACCAACAAAGGACCAGAGTAGTGGCAGGAGTTAACAGTGACCTATCTTGTTCACTTTGAATCAGGGTTGCCTTCTAATACAAACGTTTTTTAAAAAGGCAGTGAAAAACAGAACTGACTACTGGCCCCCCAAAAGCTAAGATATCACAGAATCACAGAATCACAGAATTTCTAGGTTGGAAGAGACCTCAAGATCATCGAGTTCAACCTCTGAGCGAATACTAACAGTCCACACTAAACCATATCCCTAAGCTCTACATCTAAATGTCTTTTAAAGACCTCCAGGTATGGTGACTCCACCACTTCCCTGGGCAGCCTGTTCCAATGTCTAACAACCCTTTTGGTAAAGTTCTTCCTAAGATCCAACCTAAAACTCCCCTGGCGCAACTTAAGCCCATTCCCCCTCATCTTGTCACCAGGCATGTGGGAGAACAGACCAACCCCCACCTCGCTACAGCCTCCTTTAAGGTACCTGTAGAGAGCAATAAGGTCGCCCCTGAGCCTCCTCTTCTCCAGGCTGAACAAGCCCAACTCCCTCAGCCGCTCCTCGTAGGACTTGTTCTCCAGACCCCTCACCAGCTTTGTTGCCCTTCTCTGGACCCGCTCAAGCACCTCGATGTCCTTCTTGTAGTGAGGGGCCCAAAACTGAACACAGTAGTATCTATCTCTGTTGTCTGTTTCCTCAGACGTGTACCAAGATTTCAGCCCAAGTAGGCCTGTCATATCACAAAAACCTTCATGTCTTAGGTTGGGAGGTACATTCAGTGTGAGATAGCTGGCTTGGGAGACAGAAAATGGGTTCAGTTTTAATTTCAGTTTGAGCCTGTTTACTTTGGAGTAAGGACACACCAAGAAGAACTCAGTCATCAGCCATCCCATTCCACACTCCCCCGCAGGTTCTGAGAACAGACAAATTCATCTGTAGCTGACATGACAGGAGATAACCTGTGTGTTTCAGCAGAAAACCTGTCCTCGTGGGATGTGTGAGTGCTGGAAGCATGAGGACACTGTGATGGAGGCTCTGCAGCTGGGACAGTGTCAGCGCAGTCCTACTCAGTGACATGGGCTGGCAGCAAAGCAAAGAGGCAGCTCTTGATGCTTCAGGGCATCAGAGCAGCACAGGTCATGACGGGCTTCCACCTTCACCTCCTCCTTTATCAGCAGCTCAGATCTGCTGCTGCCAAGTCACCCAACCAGCCATTGTCAAGACTTAACTTTTCTTCAGAGTGTTTTAATTAGGTTAATAAAAAATGGTAATTAAATCAACATTACGTAATGTGTTTCTGATTTGTAATCTCATTTAAATTAATTAACTGACTCAGCCGTTGTTTAGTTCTTAAACTGTCCTAGCTAAGAAGTGGAGCTCTGGGAGTAAATCCAGTTTTCATATAGTTGAAAGAAATTCAAGGACCTAGAAGCACTTTTTAGAACCAAAATAGCAATAAGCATACTCAGCTTTTCAGCTTTTTGTCCCATGCACAGATTTATCTTTTTAATTTAAATTCCCTTATTTGTTTATGTAAAATAAATCACAACACTTATTTATTCAAAATATTTCTTTTACGATTTATAAAGACCATATGTCGCTCATTTTGGAAACTGAACAACTTTCCCCAGCTGTGTTATAAGATAAGTTGTGCATGGAATATATACATATCTCGTGTGTGTGTGTGTGTGTATTTGTGTGTGTGTATGTGTATGTATATATATACATAAAGGTTTTTAAGTTTTAAAAGGTTTATATTTTGTCATGGCCTGAAACAAATGTTTCCCATACTTCATAATATTAGCTGAGCTCCTTTTTGACATGTATGTTAAGGAGAGATTTACATAGGTATTTTGCCACATGTGGATGAATGTGAAAGAATGAAGTTTCTTTCCAAAACTTTCTGGATTCAGTAGGAAAAGATGAGATATGAATGATTTATTTTATCCATCTGGAAGATACTATGGATACTAGATATAGTCAGAAACATTCAGAAGTTGTTCTTGGAAACCATTAAACCTTTTACATTAAGGTATGTATCACAAAGGGCTTTTATTATAGATTCTTCAGAAAATGAAAAGCAGAAGGTAGAGCACAATGTAAGTCTTATTTGGATGTTTAGAGAAGAAAATATGCTAAGATAAACCATATTCATGGAAAAATTCTTGTTTGTATGGAAATAATATAAATTTGCTTGCATATACATTCAGCCAATGAATAAACTGTCCACTTTATTATGTTACATTATGTTTTGAAAGACAAAGTTTGACCCTTGTTTTCATGCTATGCATTTAAAAACTTCTGCATGAATCTGGGTTTCATGGAAGTCAGCATGTATTTTACCACTAACTCCCACACAGCCAGGATTTCTTCTTCTATTTTATTTATTGGGCAGTAAAGCAAAAAGAGTTCAGGGAGATAAAATGTTTTCCACTACATAAGGCAATATTTTTAGACACAGGATAATGATGACATGACTATGAAAAAAAAAAAAAAAAAAAAAAAAGGTTTGGTTCACTGTGGGTCTCAGCCAAAGGTTGTTAAAATCAATGGAAAGTTGCTCCAGCAAGCTTTGGATGAAACGCTTCATGGTAAATTACTTACAGTTCAAAAGCACAAAATAAAGCACTGTTCAAGAAATACTGGATGATAGGACTGCATTTTTAGTTCTCACTGCATTGCATTTTCCACTAAAATACACGGTATTGGAAACTGGATTCTTCAGCCTTCACAAATGTTGCATTTGTATAATACTTCACAAGTCTAAGCCATAACCTAATGAAGACTCCATAAAGCAGTCTACAAACATTAGCAGAGGCTCATGAGGCCTTTTTATTGTTCTACTGACACAGATCTAAAACTGTAAATATGCCACCATACTATACACTAATTGGGGGAAATATACAGGATTAAAATAAATTAAAGTATATAATGGAAAGACCAAAATTAGAGTACTTTGGTGTTTAGTATTTCTTCAAGCCAGCTAAAAAAAGCATGAGGTAATACCTCTGCCAGTCAGTATAAATGAGTTTAGTAACCCAAAACAAAATTAATGTCTTCTCTAAAAAAGAAGGGAAAAGATTTAAATTTTAGACAACTTGTACTTCACTGTACTGTTTCTAAATACTATATCTACTAAAGCATTTTCTAATTTTGATCTATGATGCACAGCCCTATAACTACTATGTGTCACATTTTCATTTCAGTTAATTTCGGTTAGGTTAAGATTGGTGATAAAACACAACCTTTAGAGTAACAAAATGTGGAATACACTAACAAAAGACCCCAACAGGGTGCTGGTTTACTGTTGTTATTTCATTGAATTTGTTTTCTTTTTGTAGTTTTTGTTGTTGTTGTCTTGTTTTTGGGGGGTTGTGTATTCGTTTGCTTTTTTCCCTGGTTTGTTTATTATTTGTTTGTTGCTCTTGGGGGAGAGGGGAGGATTGATGGTGGTGGTGGAGATAATTTCCAAAAGCTGTCTACTCACTGCTGAGTATTTCTTATCTTAAGATCGCCAGTTGATGCCATGTGCATTAGGATATTAACTTACATTTAACATAGGCAATACATAATAAGACTGACACAAAACAATATAGTTTTGTGTATCATTATATAACACATTCTTGATCAAAGATCATGTTTAAGATAGATAAGTCTCAAATCACAGAATATTATTTCCATTATGCTAATCAATAATAATTAATATATTATATGTTATTGTAATATATAATAATAATAATTAACAATACATTATGTTGCTGCATTCTTTACAAAGTGGATTTAATTCCATCTGCCATAATCTAAAAATTCATAGTCAAAATATGCACTGTCCATATTCCCACACACATACTATTAAAAAAACAGTGACAAAATAAAGAGTAAATCTATCAGCGGGCACTGAGTAGATAATGTACAAGAACAAGCTGAGAAAATCACCCTAAATTTTCACACTAGTGATTCATAAACTTAATTGGAATTGCAAGTGTACTCACATCCACCATATTTAGTTTCCAGCATATGTGACTTGGTGATAACTAAATAATGAGAAGAGATAATGTATAGAGTATTTAAGCAACAATGATAAAAAAATAAATAAAATAAAAAAAATCAGTGCATTTTGTCTCTTTCGAACTTTGCAGTAAATGAAAATTAGAAGTATCTAATTACATACTGTGTCACAAAAGAACTTAAAATGTAGAACTGGGCATAACTGACTCAGTTTTGGGTTTGGGGGGAATGTTCTGCAATAAAAAGGCAAACTTTCTTACAAAGCATGTAACCAAAACAACATATAGATACAGATGATATAGATATCGATATCAATATAGACATAGATGATATAGATATAGATATAAATTGTGGCTTAAACCTCATCTTTCAACAAAGCAATTCTAGAGTTTGTTTGTTTGTTTGTTTTCCCCACAGACTCTGTATCTCCCTATTAGTAACACTTTTGCCGCTTCGGTCATATTAGTCAAAGGCAATAAAAAAGGTTAAACACTATCTGATTGTGTTCCTTTTTGTCTTTCCAGCATAATTCTATCATTTTGTGGCTAATATGTCACAAGAGCATCTGTTTTGTAATTCTATAATTTTCACTATATGTAACATATCAGCATAACCCCCACTTATATTAATTTCTAATTAATTAGCATCATCTACATGGGTAAAGTTTCCTGAAATAGGTGCAATACAAACTGCAGTTCAAGAACCAAGATTTAAAAGTATGATGCTGGTTCAGTATACAGCAGAGGATGCTTTTGCTCTTTTTATCCCAATTTATTTACTAAAGCTAGCATGCTTTCTTGTAATACCTAAGGGTATTATACACGGAAAAAGGATACTACTTTATCTGGAAAAAAAAAAAAAAAAAAAAAAACATATATATGGTTTCAGATTCCAAGGCTTTTATTTTTATAACTCTGTGCTATTTTTTTTCTGTTGTTGTTCTTTTGTTTTGTGTGAATGAAAATTGAGTGCTAACTAAGATCAAATATTAGTAATAATACTAATAAAGCTTACCAAAAATTCTTACTATACCTGGTAACTTGCCAGTTCCTTTAATGTTATTTAACCACCCAGAGTTTCTAAGGCTTATTTTCTTACCTCTGTTCCACCACAGCAGGACCTTGAGAAATCTATCAAATTTGATTTGATCTGCAGTTATACAAGTTATACTAAGACAAGAAAGTCTTAGGAGTTAAAAAACCTTGCACAAGTTTACTGAAAACACAACAGAAACTCAAGTTTCAGTTTGTGGCAGACAGCAGAAAGGGCTGCACCTCTCAACAGCTCCAAGAAATGGAGCCAGAATGAGTAACCTTAGACATTCAGCACGTCTACTATAACTGCAGGAATTACATTCTCATTAAGGGCCTTATTTTTTACTTTAAAAAAAAAAAAAAATCACTTTCTGCTGGCAAAAGGTGTAAGATAACAATTAATCCAAACAGTTCTGTCCATTATAATATATTTTTATATTCACATATATTTATGTATGTGTATGTGTGTTTGTGCACAGATGCTGAAATTGTAAATGTGTATATCATCAGGGTTATCATATGTATAAACCAGAATGTCTGGGACTTTGTAGAGGGGAAAGATTAACACAATGAACATGTCAAGTCTCTTGTGCATTACTGAAAGAACAGGAACAGACATTAACAGCACTTTCACAACAACATTCTCTGCAGAAACGATGCAGATTTTTAGAAACTTTATAGCAAAAAATAGTAATCTTATACTTACACTAACCTTTTTCTGGGAACATTACTAATCATTCTTCCCCCTCATGCACCCACATAGCAGGTTCAACATCTTGTGTGTATTTAAGCACTCAACTTTTTGCACAAGAATAGCTAATACTCAGCAAAAGTTGACAGCTCTGCTCTGTATTTTTCCTGGACAAATGTGTTAAACCCACTTGACCTGAAGGAGTTAGATGAGACACAGTGCATTACACAAGAGTTGGGGTGTATGCACTGTAATTTCAGCAGACCCTTTTATGATTGACTTCTAGCAGATGCCAACACTAATGGAAAACTGTAAACTTTTCAGATTTCACTTTACCTTTCTCCCTTCTGGCTGTCCATCCCCTGCACTCAACCTGTGATCTTCTTAAAAAACTTCTTTGCAACTCCCTTTCAAACCCAGCCACCTTCCATTGCAGTTGCTGCTGAACACTTCAGAACAGGGTAAAGTCAACCTGCCTGTGCTGTTTGAGCAACTCACTGGGGATTTGGAAAAGTATGCAACCTCAAGACTAGACTTCATTCAGAGAAGCGTATCTTTCAGTAGTTCAGCTTTCCACACAATTTCTAAAATTTGCATTGAAATGCAAATTAGACCAATCAGCTAGTTAGACAATAATCTTTATTTTTTTTGACCAGTTACTGCAAGCAAATGTCCTACGCCCCAAAATATTTTTATATTTTCAAGCAGTTTTCCAGGAGATGCTGTACATCTGAATAGCAAACAGTATCCCTTTAATGTCTACTTAAAAGTGAAACATGAACAATAGAGTCTTTTCAGGACAACAGTATGATAACAGTAACAGCAAGAACATGAGAAAATCCAACTCTCTCATGAAATTCACCTTGGCCTAGGGCTGTGTTTCTCCACCCAGTGGGTGTGACTGACAGGCAAGCCTTCCAGAAGGTCCACTAGTCACACCTCACTCTTGCAGAAAACAAATCAGGAAAACCAAAACCAAGCAGCCCTCATCCCAGGATGCAGCAAAGTTAAGAGCCTGCTCACCAGCCTCCCTCAAGCTTTTTCAGAACCCTCTCCAACAGAAAGCTGTCCCATAGCAACATACATATCTTCTGCTTTCCCTCCCAGTCTCTGCCTGTACTGATGATGCAGCTCAAGCTGCAGGATGGCTGAGCTCCCTGGTGCAGAGCAGAGAGCACCCTTCAACCCCTTCCTACTCTCCTGTGCATCCCAACTCAGTCTGTGCAGGGGAGCCTGAAGAGAAACTGGCTGTTTCCTGCATCTTCAGCAGCAGCAGCCAAGGACGTCTGGCTCTGGTGACAGACCCACTTGTTCCAGACCCCCAGTCCCACTGCTCACCATTACACCCTGGGTTGTTCTAATCAAACTACTCAGTGTGAAATCCCTTATTGAAATAGTCACTTTTGCACAATGCCTTTCTGTTCCACTGGCACCAGCCCACTTCTGCATTCAGGAGATGTGTGGGACCCTGCTGGCAAGCAAGTGTGACCTGCTCACAACAGGACGAGGCAAAGTCAGGGCTGGCAGCAGAGCACTCCACCAGCAGCAAAGCAACCATCAGAAAGCAAGATGATGCCAACTGATTTTCTGGCGAGGTTTCCAAAAGTGAGTCTGGCATTAACCTTCCTACATAAACAATTGTTCAAAATTAAGTTCATGTAACAAAGTTAAAACACGCTCCATATCAAGCCAGTCTGTCTCCTGTAAGTTTAAAACCCTGTGTCCCCCCAGGAAACACTAATGTTACTGTATGGCTCCTTTCTTCTGTGTTAATCAAATGAACAATCAAATCACTTCCACGTGCATAACTATTGATAACAGCATGATGTAAGAATTCAGGAGATGGAAACAGCACAAGAAGACATATTGCCATGACAATAGGAATAAAACTAAATCTTTATACAGAGTTTAGTCTACAGGTCACCACTGTTTGTTAGACAGCATATGTATGCATAGAGGAGGCAGCCCAGAAAACACGAATCTAGGAAGATTGTCAAGTTTGCAGAATGGCCATTCTGTTTTCCGTATAAACGTTGGCTGAGTCACAGAAAGTTTGGGGATCTGCACAACTCTCACCTATACCATTTCAAACTACATGCCACAGCCTAATTCAAGTTAGTTCATGAAGCTCATGCAGATTAGAGGCAATCACATGATGAACTTTGAGCAAAGGCACTCATGAGCAACAGCAACAACAACAAAAGGAAAGTAGCTGCCTTCCTAAAGTACTTTCTAATAATCAACAGATGAAAAAAATAAATCAGTATGTTGCTGCAATTAAAAATAAAAAGAATAGGATAAACATATATAATAAAAATCATATGTTAGGAAACATCATTTATTAAGCAATGAGATGTTAAAAACAAATGCAGTGGTTATGGGGCATAACAAGAGGTATGGTTTTGAGGGAGATTTTTTGAATTATATCTTTCCATGAGATTGGTAGGGGAGAACCACAGTAAATTTACACATCTCAACTATGTGTTAAAAATATACTTTTCCCTATATTGCATTATTTCATTCAAGTGCTCTTTCAAACTGCTAAAATACATTCCCTCAACATCATTTGCAGACTCATAACCAACACTGGAATGGTTTAAATCATTGGAAAGCCAAGTTACATTCCTAGCACAAACAAATTCCTTATTATCTTGAAACCTGTAAAAATGAAGCTTGTGATTTTTAGGAAAGAACAACTCCTTCCGTCAGGGATTAAATACTAATTTTAACCACCTGTACAGGCTGGGCACATTTGGATTGGATGCCTACCTGCTTTCAGTCTGTGCCAATAAAACAAAACAAAACAAAACAAAAAAAAAAAAAAAAAAAAAAAAAAAAAGCAAAGTTGCTGGCCGACTAGTGAAAATATCTAAAAGTGAATTTACTCTTTAAATACAAATAAGAATAGCCACAGTCCTTCACTCTGAAGGGCAGGGCAGATGAATCAATTTTAAGGTCACCTAACCAACTTTATCCATCAAGATCATCTTGTCAATATCAGATACTCTTAGGAGAACACTTCCTGAAATACAGCACAAAATGAAGCTCTGGGAAAGCGCTGCAGCCATGTTTCATTTTCAGGTACCTAAGAAAATAACTATCCCCACCCTGGCACTGAGGAATATCCAAAACATTCACCAACAAATAAACAAAGCTCAGCTCCTTCACCATTACTAAGGATTTCTGCTTAGGGGCTGCATGTAATTAGTGGTAAATCACAAACCAGTGAAGCACAGCTGGAAGTACAAAGACAGACAATCCACATTCTGAATACACAGGTGATAGTAGAAACTCCCATCTAAGCTTACAGAGTTTTCTTCTGTTGCACTCTTAAGAGCAGAGGGCATATGAGTGAATTACTCCCTGGTGTGCAATGAATTCAAAATATGTGGCTTTATGTGTGTGGAATTAGAGATGGCTGTCCACGAGCAATGTTTGACTCTAGAAAGCATTCTGTTACTCTGTTAATGACCTTGGAAGTCCTTTTACCCAAGGTCGAGGTCTATAATACTTCAACTTCGGGTACAATACTACATATGAAATTGTCAGTTTTACTGAAAGACAACTCTCAGCCATCTGTATGAATAATAAAAAAAAAAAAAAAAATCCCGAGCATCTCTCTACAAGTATATTTTCTATGCTTGAAAATATTCCTCAATGTTTCAGCTTTCTCTGTGTTCATGAAAATGCTTCTGGTTAAACAAATTAAAACCACCAAGAACTGTACAGATTTCTTGCTCAACTAAGAGACAGTCAAACGGCACTTATTATGAAGGAGTCTGTTGTTGTAATAACCTTTCTCCTCTTTCTGTTGCTTGTTGCTGTTACTTTAAAGAAATACTTTCTCTTTAAAGGTGTGCAAGGTAGGGGAGAGGCTGAGAAGATGACGAATAAAGAGAATAGCTTCGTTTGAAGATTGACTGAAATATGAAGCTGTGCTTTGCAACCTGGGCTTTGATGAATCACCTGAGCAGAACACTCCCCCTATAATCATGCAACTTTCTAACTCACGGCCAACTATAATCCTGCATTTATGGCTCCTATTATCAGCTTTTGTACTTATTTGGAAACCAGGAAATTAAAATATTAGGTGAATGTCATAGTCACAGTAACAAACATCACAGAAAAAGAAGTAGTAGACATTTTTCTACAAGGTGGCAGAAAGTTGAACCAAAGTCAAGAGACAAGATTTGGTCTGTGAAAAAGAAATGTAGAAAACAGTTCAGGAAATTTCAGATTCATCTGGGTGAACTTTAGATTCTGAGCATGTATATACTCGTTATTAGAGGTTCCCGGTTATAAATATTACCTTAAGCTGTTGTTTGGTTTGGTTTGGTTTGTTCCTATGTGTAGCTACAGGGTCACAGAAATTAATACAGCACCAGATCGAGCTGCAAAGAGTGAAAAGTTCTAAAGGAACTTAACTCCCAAATACAGTATAACGTAAAGGTAAGTGAAACTGTTGTGGGGGGGGGGGTGGGGGGGGGGGTGAGGGAGGAAGGAGGGGAAGGGCAAAGGATAAATCCAAAAAATTGAGAGATTATTCCATATCTTTAGCACTCCACATTCCACCAAGCTTTACACAGAATTCCTCTTAATTCCTCTTAAAATACTCACCGCTCACTGGCTCTGTGAGCAGTTTGCAAAACTGTAATGTATACGCTTCTATTGTCAAAACTTTTCTCTGTATTCCTGTTACAGCTACATTCTGTGTACTTTTCACTTAGCTGAATACAGAAGAATAGAAAGAAAACACACGTTGGCATAGGTGATTTCAAGCCTTAGTTGCCTGACCTTTCTGTATAAGCTTTTGGCATCTGTGACTTGGCAGCTCCAGTGAAGGCCAAGCCAGGACAAAGAGGAAGACAGGAAGCAGAAAGCTGGCCATGTCTCCTTGGCAGTCAGTATTGCAACAGGGTGAAAAACCACATCGTTGCCAAACCAGAAACAGTGGGGGAAGCCCAGATAGTTGGCAAGTCACATACGGCTGTATTGTACATCCTAAACACTAAATGCCTGATAAACTGGAGTGCTATGCCAGAACCTAATCTATTTAAACTGTCTTCTGCTGTACAGGGGAATAATTCATTTGTCTTAATTTATGTGTTTCCTAAAGAACTGACACAGCATTGTTACTACCTTGTAGGGGCTGGCAGTTTAAAACCTTGCTGTCACTATACTTGGATAAGTTTTCAGCATCTTTCTAAAATATCCTCTAAGATAATGCCAGATCAGGGGATTCCCCCCCAACACACATTCATTTTCTGCTCTAAGTCCCCCACTCCTTTGCATTCAACTTTTCTGATATCCTCAGGATACAGCAGCACTCTGCTGAAAGAGCCAGACTGCATTCAGCTCTCTGAAAAGATTTTTAGAATTCTTGCCACATCAGAAGAGCAGGATTATATGAGTTCCTACATTTGCCAAAACAGCAGAAAAACATCCAGCTTCAAACTGCTGATCTAGGGTGAGAGCAGGGCCTCAAGTAAAGGCATCCACAAGCCACCTCTGCATACTCCCAGGCTCTTGAATGGAGGGAAGCTGTTTTAGGTTTTGCTGTTGGTATGGTTTCCAACCCAGGTGCAGAAGCCAGTAGGTAGGTCCAGGCTGCTACCTGTGGCAGTGCAGCAGAGGCACTCACAGCCACAAAGGCAGAGGTGGAAACTGCTGGAATGTTTCCATCCATCAGTTAGTCAGGGCTCCTTAGGAAAGGACAACAAATTTCAAAGAGGAACTGGCAGTCCCATCATATGGGTTAGTCTGCTCCCCAGGAAGGCCTGCCTTCCTAGAGGGCCTAGAGATTGGCTTACACATAGGAGGAGACCCTAAACAAGTACAGGCAGACTCTGTTCTTCCAGAGAGGTAGAAAACAGGCTTATCCCAAATTTAACTTTTTATGAAGCTTATTGATAGAAAAAAAAAAAAAAAAAAAAAAAAAAAAAAAAGTAGGCAAACAAACAAAAAGTTATTTCCTTTCTAAATATTACCCATGCTCCTGTGAAGACTTGGGGATTGCTGTTCATATAGATCTTTATTTATCAATTAGCCATAAAATTAGGATCATTAAAGGTGACTGATACTTTCTTTATAGGCATAGAATGAACTTCCCACTACTACTTTTCAGAATGTTCATTTCTGTGGCTAGGCTTTTACTATTGAGACAACACATTTTATCTTAAGGAATGTAAATTAATTATAATGCATCCGTTTTTTTAAAAAAATAATGCTGCCTATGGGCCATAATCAGCATTCTCACAGACTTCTGTGGCTTAATCAAGGAGAGAATAAAGATGTGCCAGTCACCACCAAAATTAATTTTCTATCATTTTACTCCTAGAAGTCCTTCTGTTCCCTGCTCCATTTGTACCTGCTGTAGCTGTGCACTCTAATCACAGCAACACCTCTGAATAACTGTGCTCCTAATTAAGGGAACAGCACTTAAGAAAAATAGTTTGATAATTCTTATTCATTACTAAGATTGATTCATTGATTGATCAGTAGAAGGAGTAAGGAGACAATCAATTAAAAGCAATTACCTTTTCCTACAGTAGGAGTCTAAGAAAAACTCTTGTGATCAGGGGAGACAATAAGATATTCTGATTTTCTGCAATAGTCAGTTCTGTGGGATCCCATCCATGAACTGCGTTCCCTTGAAATCTTTGTAACCCAACAGGTTATAGCAGTAGAGACAGAATTATCCTTGTAACTAGACCTGAGCACAAGTTGTTACTGCTTTAGCATCTGCTTTTGCTGACTTTCTTTAATTAGTTTTTTAATATAGCAGTTAATGTCTGTTGCTATGCTGTAGTACTTAATTAATTACTTACTTAATAACATATCTGTTATTAAAAAGAGACATTTATTGGAAAAAAAAAAAAAAAAAAGGGCATTTCAAATCAATTCACTTCAATGAAAAATAGGAATGGGCAAACCAAATGGAAAAGTCTCTTTTTGTTTGTTTGTTGTTATAGAATCATTAAGGTTGGAAAAAAACTCCAAGATCAGCTGGTCCAACCATCCCTTATTACCAATATCACCCACTAAACCATGTCCCTAAGCACCACGTCCAACCTTTCCATAAACAACCCCCAGGGATGGTGACCCCACCACTTCCCTTGGTAACCCATTCCAATGTCTGACTGCTCTTTCTGAGAAGAAATGCCTCCTAATTTCCAAAATAAATCTCCCCTGTTGCAACTTGAGGCCATTCCCTCTAGTCCCATCATTAGTTAGTGATATCTGAGAAGAGGCTGACCCCCATCTCCCCACACCTTCCTTTCAGGTAGTTGTAGAGAGCAATAAGGTCTCCCCTGAGCCTCCTCTTCCCCAGACTAAAAGAAGAAGTAGTTGTTACTTGTTTGTTTTTGTTTGGTTGGTTGGTTGGTTTTGATATCCTTCCACTCACAGTTAGAATCAAACTATCTATTCATGAAAACTCAAGTAGTTAATTTCATTTCATATGGCTTTTGGGCAGTAACGCACCCATTTAAAAACCTCCTGGTAAACTATGCCTTCAACAATGCTCACAAATGCTGTCCGTCATATCTACTTCGCTATTTTTCCTTTCCTCATTGAAGCCTGAAGTTAAAATCCTTGACCCAGTCCGAATCATGGTTCTACACTTTAACTGATAAAAACAAGTAAAGGCGCTTTGGTGCCCTTTACTAGTCATCAGCCTGCATCATCTTACCATTGCCTTGCCCTACATGTGTGCAAACGAAAACTGAATGCTCTGTGAGGCAGAAATCATCTTCTATGCTGCTGTGAGACAACCAACAGCCTTTCTTCTGCTGCTGCTACAGCACAATTATCAAAAACAGCAAGTAGCTTGGCCTAGAGATACCAATGCCAAAATGAAAGCATACAAGACAGCAATTACTTGCATACTAGTCCAAATTTCATGACTACAGAAATCTCAAAACACTTCCAAAACAATGCAGTCTTTCCATACTCCTTAGTTTGTCCAAGCTGAACCAATCCTTTGAAATGTGAATCATCCCTGGATAACATGCTAATCTAAATCCATTACTCAGCTAACACTTTTTTGCTTAGACCGTGAATACAAATCCTCCATACCAAGAGCTATAAATCCATTACAGGAGTATAAGATCCTGACTGCTAAGAAGGAATCAATATTTTGGCCTTTCAAAGTCTCACTGAAGCTTTTCACTCCAGCAAAATGCAAAAGGATTACAAAGATTTACTTTAATGTATTTGATACTGAGTAGAAAGATATTACCTAATGTGTCTTCTTATATTATAAAACATTAACCAGTTTCACAAAATCAATTAACTCATTATGAAATCCTGTAACCTCCAATGTTCTGAAGTTTGCAGAAATAGATTTTTGGCTCCTTTTCACATGTCTGAGGCTGAATAATGCTCATGATACAAAATTATTTTTCTTTTACTCTGTAAGAACAATTATCACAGCTATCACACAATTATTGCAATTACATTCGTAAGAACTGCTGTTCAGAGCTGTTCTCTGTAACAGCATTCTGTGAGGCTGGGAACATTTGTCTTTTCTAATGATCACCAACACAAATGTCCTTTTGTAGGTCTTTAAGTGATTTCATTTCTTTCTATTAATATCCTGTTACTTGCTTTGGGAGAAACCAAAGGAGACAGGCCCCAATTAATATATACTTTTAAAGGAAAGGCTTTTAGTGAAGCCAGAGCTAAGGCATTTTAAAACAGGAATTGACACTTCCCCTTTATGACAGCCTAACATTTTCAATGTGCCTTACTAAATGGATAGAAAGCCCCCAAAATACTTCAAATCTGTGTTTCATAAACTGTACTCTAAGAGAAGTAGCAATAAAGTTTATTACAGACCTAAAGTATCTGCATAAACCCGGTTAATTGAAAAGTGGGTGGAGAAGGCTGCCAAATTAAATGTTTACATTAGCACAGCTGTATTGTAAAAACATTCTGCCCCCTGCGCTTTGTAATTATAAGATATTTCTGGACTGTGTATCTCTACAAAGTTTATCTCTACTGCCAAGAGTGTTTTGGCACAGAGCGTCTGCAATTTTTGGCAGCCAGAGAGCTCTCAGCACAGGCAGTATCTAAAATGGCTGCCAAACAGTTATCCTGAAATGTCGTCAACCTAGTGTCGTCCTGTGCGAAGGGCAAAAGCCAAAGCTGGTTTTAAAACTGCCTGATTGTTTCAAATGAAGCAGAGAACTCGGCTTCCTCTCACATGCAGGACCTGGCAGCACAGGTCCGTGGTGCTATGCTCCCAGGATGCTGGAACTGGGAGGCAGTGGGAAGGCAGACTGGCTGCAAGGAGCACCCAGCCACTGGGAAAAGAGGAGGGAGGATGAGTTTCCTGAAGGGAAGTGAAATTTTATTGTTTTAAATTATGCATGAGTTGTAACGCTCTCCCCCTGTGCCAGCAACACATACGTTGAGACATTTGCAAAGCACAGCTACTCTGCACTCTGTCGCCAAGCACTGGTGGAGTCCCAAGCACCTGAGACATCCTTCATGCTGAATGCATTTGCCTGCTTTTAAAGCAAATCTCTTTTCCAGGCAGCCAGCAACAATGTATGAAATCATTCCACACATCTTGTCATTGCTATGCCTGCCTCTCTGATTTGCTAGGGACCACTTTATCGTCCCTACTCTTAAAAGAACCAGGAAAACTTGCCTGTTTTGTCTTAGGCCTGAATAACAAAGATGGGAGAATGTTCTTTCACTGTGATCATCAACAAATCAAATAAAATTGAGAGACTGTTTGGGCCTACTTACAGTTCTATAATCATAACCAGCCTTGACTGCAGCAGAGACATTTCAAGCTTCAGCAAAGATCACTATTTTCTTATCGCTCACTCAACAGTTCCTCAAGTATGTTTCACCATGTAGCTTGGGTAATGACAGGTGATACTTGAGTGTATTGTGATATTACCACTGAATTTTCTTTAAAATTTTATAGAAATCCACAGGGATTTTATCATCAGTTGCAATTAAAAAGAGAGTGCGAAGTTGGTTCCACAGAAGACAAGCCATTAGAAGAATCTCAAACTCACTTGCAGACATGTGAATAGAAAGCTGGCCTTGCAAGTCCTGTCTCCCCATTCTGTCCCTGCTCCCCCTGTCTATTCTCTGTTCTGAATTTCCCTACCATTATACAGTAACATCTGAACAGAAGCATTTTATTAAAGTTCTAGTCAACTGACCCATGAACTGCTTGTTGTCTGTGGCTGCATTGCTGCCTCAGAAGACTTCAGAACAGGCCCAATTGGTTATTTATAAAACATATATTTCATTTCTAAGCTGTTCTACTCTATTGAGCAAATCTTTGTCCCGTAAATACAAAGGACATTCACTGTGCTAGTTCTGTCCACTCGATAGGCTCCTGAATTTGGGGACTTTCACCTTCTGTTTAATTAGTAATCAGGGTCAAAGTCACACAGCTATGTAATGCTGATGTCCTTGGAAGTACCAGTGAGCTGGGGTTAAGGTTCCAAAGAGCATGAAGACTGCGTTGGCATGCAATTTCAATTGGTCCCTCTTCTATTAATATTTAATAAGTATACCTTTAAACTGCCATCAAAAAAAAAAAAAAAAAAAAAAAAAGCTACCAAGCAATTATGTTCAAAACATTTCATCATTTTATGACTTACATATGCACAGGGACATCTTCTTTGCCACTTGCATTTTCCAAAGAATCTGTCTTGGTTAATCTCCTGCATATAAAACACTGTCCTTACAAAATTATGTAATTTTCTGTATGTTATCCGCTGCTTACAGCCTCCACAGATGATGCTTCATTCATGAATATCATGCCAGTCTTCCTCCTTTCAAGTGTATGTGCATATTTTTAAAATAACTTTCTACCTGTTATCCATTTCTCCTCCTCTCTGGGTTAACATGGCACTTTTAGATGCAACACTGAACAAATATAGGTCATTTTCCCCATGGAAACACCAAGTGCTTAGTTTACTGAAACTCTCCACATTTCTCATTTTTACCCCACTGGACTGTAAGAAATATTTAAAGTGCGTAAGAATACATTTCTGTTAATTTGTTAAGGAAAAAAAAAAAAAAAAAAGCAAAAAAAAAGCATAAGAACAATCTTCTCAAGCTCAAATTCCAGGGTCTCACTTTAGCTGACCAGTCTGATGTCAGGTCAGCAGGCAAGGATAAAGACTACTATAGATTAGTATGAAATTCAGCACTTTTGTGCTGTAAGCAGTAAGAAAACGAGATTCTATTCCTGATCTACGGGTTCTGCATACTACTGCTGACAGGTTTTATGGTAAAAACAAATTGAACAGATTTTAACAGTCCTGGGTTTCAAATGGCTCCGAAATTCTGTTTACCATAATATATATATTCATATATATATATTTATATATATATATATATATATTCATGCAGTAATTTTTATGCTGCAGGAAACACCTCTACATATTAGCAGTCCCCCTTGTGTATTTAAAAAGGTCCCTACAAATTGTTTCACATTTTCACTGTCAATGGAACTTAGGTTTCTGAAGTGTTCAAATGAAAAAAGAATGAAGGCATAATACATGTATTTTTATTGACAGTTACTGTTTGCCTATGATTGCTTCCTTTTGCTAAGAATTATCAAGACAGGAAAAATCAAAGGATTTCTTCTACCAGGGGCATCACTACAGATGTTTCAACTTAACATAAATGTTGTGAGCAAGACCTTCATTTTTTTTGCATTCCTTAGCTAATGGCTAGCTCTAAATGCTGTACAAATCTGATGGAAGAGAACACTGAAATGTGTACTTGATTCAGGAAAATTAGCAGACAAAAGTTACCACAAGTTAATTCTCCTTCTGCAACAACTTTTTGTTTATTCTTTACATCTAAAGATCTCTGATGTATCTCACCTGAAGTACACAAAATCTGTAAGTGGAAAACATGGCTGCATAGACAGATGCTCAGAAGTGAAGATGTCACAATCAATGTTGGGAATACAATTATTTCTTAGCTCTTTGGATTATGTGCAATAGCAATTCTTGTAGTCTTCTGTTCATATTTTTCATCAAATTAGTGTAATGTCTTAAATATTTGTGCATTAACAACTTACACAAACTTAGAAATAAGCTAATTTTTTTTTTATTTATTTATTTTTTTTACATATAAGCACCCTTGCATATATGTATGTGTAAAAAAGAAATATTGCTTGGAAATAGAGTCTCTGTTACCATCAGGATGCCTCCATTTTAATTGGAAACTGAATTCATGAGATCAAATCTTCCACTGGAGATGATCTACTGAATGAAGCATCTTCTTGGGAGCTTTGTTACTGCAGACGTCTATGACCTGCCTAAGCTGCATCAGGTCTGTGCACTGCAAGTAGTACTGCAGTTCTTGTGTAGACCCACTGAGGCTGAAGGGAGGACAGAACTAGTAAGAACTACAACTAGGATCCCGAAGCATTATTCCCAGCAAAATACAGTGCACACCCTCACCAAACCTAAGATAATCACTGCAGCATTCTTCAGCAAGGATCATTTCCTCAACAAACACTAGCCTTTCTACATCCAGGTATTTTTCCAGGAAAGTATTATGAATGAAGGTCACAAGGTCTTTTTATTCTTACATCAAGAAAGACCATATTTCATGGGTTTCCTTAGACGTGCAAATCATTGTGATATTTCTTGCTCAAATTATGTTCAAAGTACATCTGCTTTCTAGGAGAGCTTTGAACATTTCAAACTCAAATGAGAAGTCTGAAAGCAGAATGGAAATTTTTATACATACTTAACAGTTTTCAACATCTGCTTACTAGTAAACTATTTAAACAGTGAGGCATTTTTATTTAAACTTTCTGCTTCAATACAAACTCTTAATTCCATTTCTGCCTACTGAATTTCATTTACATATTTATTTCTTTATTTCCTACTGATATTTTAATTAATGCTATGTTTCTTTTTCTCTTTATTTAACAGTGTTTGGGAAAAAAAAAAAAAAAGTATTTTTCAGTTTAAAAAATATACACAGGGACTGAAAATGTTGGTGCTTCTCAGTGAAAAATAACACTAACAAATCATTTACTTATATTTGAATAATGGAAGGAAAAATAAGGGAACTACCTTATTTTAAAAACACATTTACATCTTTATGCAGTGGAACATCCCTGTTCTTGTTCACGGGCATTAAAAATTGTCAAGACTTTACTTAGTCTCATCTATTTCATTGTCTGAGTGAATTCCAAATTTTAGGAAGTGTTTATGTATAACAGAAACTAATTCCTTTGCCTGCTGAGAAGAATGGTTTGCAAAATTACGCTGAAATCACATCAGACAACTGGCCTATCAGCATCTGGTTTCTGGCATTAATTTTGAAGCTAGTTACATTACATCAGTTCTTCATATGTTCTGTACTGTATATACAGGCTGCCTACAGCTCCAGACAAACATAGTCTTTACAGTATTTCTCTTCACCTTCTGCAATTCATAGGAACACAGCAGTGTCCTGCAAGAACCTTTCAATACTCCTTTTTTCTGCATCAGAAAAGAATATTCTCTGACCTAAAGGTGGGGTCTGTGGTGAAGAGAATGTTCACAATGCATAGTTAATATTCTTGCCCTGCTAAGTTTAAGATTATGAAAAGAAAAACACAAAAACTTGATTAGTGAATATTCAGAATATCATTGTTAAAGACTTAACATTTACTAGAAGGCAATTGCTTGAAAACATGGTTTTAATTGTGCATACATATTTTTATTCATTAAAATGAATAACCAATAAAATCCCACACTATGGTGTCCCAGCCCCATAACACATTAATAAAGTTTCTTAAAGGTTTTGGCAGGGGGCCAGCACAGTCCATTAACTCCTTGCAAGTTGTAAAAAGAAGTAAAGTCATTTCAGACTGCTTTGTGGTTATGAATGAAACAGCAGGCAGTCTGTATGGAAACGTCACTTTGGATATGGCATTGGTAATAGATGCTTTGCTGTTCAATCAAAGCAGTATGGGGATAAGTTAATGCACTGAATCAGAACCTAAATCCTGATGCACTGCAAAACTAATTTAGTTAAAAGAGGAGGGAAAATGACAAAAGGTTCCAAGTAATGAAGATCTGTTTATTTTCCTAGTAGGCTGTCACACTGCAACAGGGTTAACTTGTCCACTGTGAAACCAAAACATATACAATATATGTATAATTCTAACCATTCAGTTTGGCTGTTTGAAAAGATCAATCACATTTAGGGTATTGCTATTAACAAATACATACACAAATAAAACAGCCTTTTGTTTTATCTTACCCTTTTCTCTCTGAAATGTACAAAACATTCTAATTTTTTGTTTATTTGTTTTATCCCTTTTCACAAAGGAGCATAAATAACTTCAGCAATTGGTAACTAAGTGGCTGTCTTTAACTCTGTCAAACAATTTGAATTAAAGTGCTATACTTTCCCCTTAAGCTTTATGATACCATCTGTTCTCCCTTTCCATGTTATTACAAACATTCCCCTTTGGAGAAGGGATTTAGTGTTTTGCATCCTTTTTAGAGGAAAACGCAAATTTAAACGGTGATGAATATTCTGAGAGCCATACAAGATTTTCCAAGAAAGGGAGCAACTAGGCTGTATAATTAGAGAATTTTTCTTAAGGTGTGGTCAGTCTTTCCTCTTGCCTTATCATTATACATCAACAAGCACTTGAAGATTAAAAACATATTCTGAAACAACAGTACACTAAAGAGTGTTTTTTGTTTTTTGTTTTTAAGGAACAGTAAACGGAAAACAACTTGTGGAAAAAAAAATATATCTTTGCACTCCTTAGAAAAACAACTAAAATGTCACAGAGCGTTCACTGATGCTGTAGTAATAGTTTTGTGTAGTTTGATGAAAATTTGAAACGCAAAACTTAAAGTTACATAAAATTTCCAATGTGCAAACATCCCTGAACAATCTGGAAGGGACAACCAACTAATCAGCTGGAACAATGTATTAATCTTTACCTCTGACAGCCCCAGTTCAAGTGTGGCTTAAAATCACAAATGCAGAAGTTGTTTGTCTAGCATCTAGTGGGAATATGCCACATTACAAAACCACAAAATGTGTTAAAATTAGCAGTGTCTTCAGAGCACGCCAAGTAGTGAAACAGACAAGTTGTTGAGGCCAAGGGTGAAACCCAACAGCACTCACTACAAAAGCAGCTTACAAAATAAATGACACAACTATGTCAAATTCCTATTGATCTATCTGCCACTGGGTACTAAACATTTCATCCACAAATACCCATGACATATTTCCATACCAAAGAAAGCCTAATGCTTCCAAATGGCAATACATAAGATAGTTTTCAAAAACTCATTTACGCACCTGGAAAAGTACTCAATTTGTTTACATGATGTGAAACATGTCTACTCAAAATCACACTTATCTGATCCAAAGTACATCATGGAACTTGATTATCTGAAGATTTTCCATTTGCTAGGGATGTGAAAACAGCTAATAAATCATGTGGCCCCAAAAAAAGTTTGAATCACAAATGTGTACTTAGACCTATTCAGTAAATGGCATCTATCAATAACTACAAGGAAAAATAGGAATAAGTCTACAAATTTCATTAGAGTTAATGCAGATTTATGTAGTCAAGTGCAAAGTTTGGCCCAAGAATCATGTTTCATACACAACTGAATTTCAGCCATCTCTGAGATATGCTTTTTAGCCGCATACGACTCACAGACGCCACGGTTTATAAGTCTAACCTAATAAATCCATACTGTTGAATACACATCTAACATGTGAGTGGTCATATTGAAACCCAGTGGGATAACTTAAGCAGGAAATAAGAGATTCCACCTTACATTTCTAAAAATTGACTTTCTTATATAAAGCAATCTGCAAATTCTAGCAACAGACCTGTCAACCTTGCTATTGTAAAAATATACCATATATGACAGAAACAGCATTGAAAAGTTAAGGTGGACATGATACATCTATTTAAGTTGAGTCCTCTCAAGTATTGGGTTCTTGTGAAAGAATAGTCAGATTGTTTTTTGATTCTCATTTGAAACTCATTTTTCCTGCATGTTTTCCCCTCAAGTGGGAGTAGAAGGTTGCCAGTTAAAGGTGTTTTTGAAAATCCTTCCAAGCTGACTTCTGCAAAAGATTATTTCAAACCACAGGGCATGTCCATCTTCCCAAAAGTACCGTATTGCATTAGTGTACCCAGCATCATAACTCACAGGCACAGAAACTTCAAGCAGACAACAGAGATCTTTTTGAGATCAAAATCTCAGAATCTAAAACAAAGAAAAAAAAAAAAAAAAAAAAAAAAGCAGTATTTGCATACTTCAGACTGGCAACTTTTTTTCCAAAATGAAACATATACATGGTAATTTCTCTTTTCTAATAGCATAATGGTTCCAAATGATCATTCACAGTTTAAATATCAGTCCTTCGGATTTCAGATTGGTTTAGAGACTCCAGCTCTTGTTTTGCTGCTCTCAGGGTCAGCTCCATGACAAGAAATTCTCTGATGACTTGAGAACAGTCTGCACTACTTAAATATAATCTCTTTTACAGATGAGACTTTTTGAGGTGTGGCCTGGCCACAAATCACACACATTAATATTTTGCTGAAATTTTATCTACTTAGTCACTTCCCATTTTCATAGCTTTTTCTGGCATGTACATGATAACATTGCATACCCAAGACAGGCTGGTGTCAGTCACGAGGGTAACCAGAGTCTTCCATACCACCTGACAGTTTAGCATACCATGTACAAATAATACACAGGCCCTACGGATTCCCAAAGAGCAGATTTTGGTAGGAGACTCTCTAAAACTGCTGGATGGAGTGATGTGGAGCACTGTTGCATACTTCCCATTAAAGGACTACAGCTCAGCTGAGCAGCAAACAGGGTAGGGGTAGGGGTAGGGTGTCTGGTACATTTTCACTGTATTACCAGTCATGCAAACTCAACCATGACTTTGCACCATCTCCAGCGATAACCAACACAAACACAAACATGGATGTTAACATCTGCTCAAATCCAATCTTCTCTAATCAGCAAACCTAAGCTGTCATTTCTTATACTTCGCCACTCTTCTGCACCTCTCTTGACTGCAGTTGGTGGTGAAGGAGAAGGAGCTGGAAGCTACCTCCTTCCCAGCCTCTCTCATTTTGGAGGGATTTGCTTTTCTCTCTCTTGTTCCTGGGAGAGGAGGGTGAAAAAGCTGAAAATGATGTTTTGTTTTTTGGCAAAGGAGGAAGTTGTAGCCAGACCCATCCACTCTGTTAACCAGCAATAAAAGTAGGAGAGTCAGCAAGGGGAAAAGGACTACAAAGCTGAGGTTCATGATGAAAAGCTGGATGATAAGCAGACCTAAGTAGAGGGAACATGACAGGCATACTGAGCAGATGGCAACTGGCACAGGAGGGAATTTGCTCACTCCAAATATTCAGTGACAGAATCACCCTAACACCAACTCATGGTGCAACAAGAAACTCGGAGTCTTTGCAGGAGGTTAAATAACTCTTTTTCCCCAAAACATGGATCAGAACATCTCTCAGAGATGTGGCCAAGTATTCAGTGCAAAATAAAGTCCAGTAAGGGGCTGTCCATCTCTGCAGTGACATGTATAGTTTTGTTCATTTCGAAAAAGAAATGGAAATTATCCTCTTTACTTAGTAAGCCTTTCTTTTAGCTTTATAGCTCTAAACACATATTGACTTGGAATTTATTTGTCTACAGATACCACTATGGTAGGATCTAAGAATGGCATCATCTATTTAATGAAATGGAATTTCTACCACACAACGTTAATCCTTCAACACTATACTCTTACCTGTCCTTGCATAACTTATACCAGAGATATTACAGTACTTCATTGACTTTTCCATTTCACCATGCTTCAGGAATGTCTAATGAATCACAGTTTGTCTAGATGCCTTCAGAGAGTCACAGTCTTACCCACATCATCTCGTTGTATCCAGGTATAGCAAAAAAAAAAAGGGGGGGGGGGGTGGGAGGCAGGGGAATAAGCACTGATCTCCCTTCTCTACAATACCTTAGCACAGTGGAGTAGTAGATGGAAATTATAATAAACAAAACATTTTCACATTTACCTGTCTTTAGAGACTTTATGAGATCAATGTAATTATTTACTTTTATTCCACATGGTTGAACTCAAATTTGTTTTGTTTTGTTTGTTGTTTTGTTTGTTGTTTTGTTTGTTTGAATGTGCTTGTTAGATGTAAACAGGCTAGAATGTATTTAAACCAAAAAAGAAAAAAAGAGGGGGGAAGAGATGAGTAAACTCTTCAATTGGCAAAATATTAGCAAGAATTGTGCTACATTTTACCAGTGCTTTTATCCAAGTACACCTTTTTCTTTTTTTTTAATAATATTTACAGGTTTATGAGTTGTATTATAATCATTGATAACCATGTATTTAGAACACAAAACTAATAATAAAATCATAAATGAATAAATGATTTTTAACATTTTTTTTTCAGCAGAAATTGAACCATTTCCATACAAAAGAAAAGGATTTTCTTCCCAGTAACTGTACAGGTCACTTTTATTAAAAGGAATTAAGGAGTCATAAGTAATTTTTTGGTGATCCTGGTGTAAGCTGGAGTCTTCAGTTCCAGAAATGGAGTTGTCATCTATGCCAAGTAAAAACATATATACCCCATGTGGAAAATGTGTTTTCTCCTAATAAATCTAACTGTCCTTTATGGTACTTCTGTCTTTGTCTTCTTCCTTTCTCTTGTGGAAAATTACCCCTTTCCTACAATATTAATACCCCTCCCTTCTTTTTTTCTTTCTTTTCCAAATCCCAGATGTTCTGCTTTCAGAGTCCAGTATGTTCAGTTAAAGTTTTCACAATTATTGCATACAGCTTGGACTTGTTTATTGAAGGATAGCTCTCTCCTCACTAAATAGTACTCCAGAAGAAAAAATTAAAATAAATAAATTAATTAAAAATACATACAACTGTACAAATTAAAAATATATACATCTACAGCTCTGTGTGTACAGGTGATTTAAAATAAATGCATGCCAAAAGATATCAAGGAATGTGGTTTAAAAGAAAAATAAATTTTGTGAATGTTTACATGCAGTCTTTCACCTAGAAACACAATGCATTCTATAGAATGCATTGCAGATTCAAATGCCTACCCCACCAGGTTGCAACTCCAACTGTTACCTCATTATTTCAAAGAGGGATCACCACTACATGCTTCTGATGATGACTGAAAACTTCCCCTTTGCAAACTTTTGAAATATCATGCCCAGGTGGAAAGCTGCCTTTTCCTCTCAGACAGCATTTGTCCTAAAATATAAGTACTGATATCATTCCATCATTTAAATTTGATTATTATTATTATTATTTTAGTATTTCTGTCACACCAGCCAAAGCTGCAGAGTTTGCAGGCTTTAGTTCTACTAGAGCTTGAGGTCATTTAGCAGTCACTGGAAAATTATCCAGTCTGCCTCCTTGGCCCTCAAAGCCACCATAAGAAAAGATGCACAAACATACTCTTCTTAGATTGGTCTCAACAACTTTACACACACCAGCTGGCAGCATCTTGTCATTATTCATAAATATGGTGTAAGAAATAACTGCTTCCGAGATTTTGTATGAATCCCAAATATAAGTGCCCACATTTAGCAGACAAGTTGATGCTGGTTTATGTAACAGTTGAGGATTTAAACCTCCTGAAAAAGCAGTGAGCCACTTAACTGGTGGCTGTGCATTTGTCTACCTGATTTTTGTACAAGCAGTAGTTTAACTGGACCTGAGAACAATGCTGTAGTGATTGCTGTACTTGGTACTGGTTATGGTAATCAGGTTCAAAGAACCTGGAGAAAACTCAGGAGTGGAATGTTGTTGTGTTTATTTAATATTTCACTCCATGCAGTGCTTCATGAATTTAGGATGTGTAAACACACATCTGAATGAACTAACATGATATGCATTTGCTTTTCTGTAATGGTCCTTGTGGTATGAAACCATTCTACCCTTGGAAGAATAAAACTAGGTGACTTCAGAGAATGTTCCCATCCTGCAACTGAGAAGTGGGCTGTGCAGTGCCAAATGTACCTTACATCTAAACTCAATTTTATCTTAAGCACATTTCCTCTCTTATTGCTTTGTCTCAATAGGAAAGGGAAAGCACCAAAAGTAACTTTGAATTCCACTTATTTTGGTTAACATGATTATTTTTCTTCTTTTTCCCCTCAAGCACATCCTTGTTTTGGAAACCATTACATCTGACATCTAAATCTTTCACAGAAGGGAAAAAGAGCTTGTGGTTTGGCTCTTACTTCAACTTCTAGTGGATAGCTTCTGGAAGAACCAATTTATTTAGAATCTTTCATCATGATTATAATTGGTATTATACAATTGCAGGTTTCTTAGAAATGATTTTTGTCGTGGTACAATCCTATTTGTAAAATGTGAAAATTACTTGTTTAATATATTTTTCTGATTTTTTTTTTCTTGGGGGGAGAGGTCATGAGGAGGAGGAATTCAGTATAGATAACATTTAGTACCCTGCTCCAATAACTGAGCATTATATCTTTTGATTTTTGATTTAATTTTTTAATTTTTTGATTAATTTTTGATTTTGAAATGCAGTGCAACAGCATGTAACAAGCTGTCGCGGGCACTAAACACTTTTGAAAAACTACCTGAACCCTGTTTTGTTGTCAGTTATGCATGTAAATCCTGCAAATCATCTGTGCAATGTTGGGTCTTCTTATTCAGAAAATCTATACTATTTGTGATCATTCACCTGACATGAACACAACTCAGTCCTCTGATCTTTCTTTCCGCATACTGAATCTTCTTCCCTCCCTCCTTTCTTCACTTCCTTCATTTTTTTTATTTTTAAACTGCAGATTTGTCAGGTTGGTATAGCTGTTCAATAAACACTGGCATAAAACACAGGTGCTAATGATCCCACTGTAGGCCTTCCATAGGAAAATGTCACCTTCAAATGTTAACATAGCAGGGAGGACATCTTAGATATATTTTCATTATCAATAAAACTCTGGAAGACTTTTAGGTCTTTTTGCTAAGACCTGCTAACCCAGATAATCTCTGAAAACAAGAAGAAAAATCTTGTTCATTAGATCACCTTTTGGCTTGATGTAGCTGAATAGGAAGAGAATATGTTTTTCACACAAAAGATGAGACTGGAAGGCACAACAGGTCTCTGCCAGGCACAAAAGAATCTCAGACTTGGCAGCCATCATTTGAGGGCCAGTGTATGTTTCGTAGACATAATTCAGACCAAAGTTTTTGGGAGAAAACATGGTCTAGTCCACTCTTGCTTGCCCGGAAAACATCCTTTACCCTGATGAAGGTTGTAAACAGGGGGTGCAGAGCTCCCTGTAATGGCTCTCCACCCTCTGTAACACAAGCACTACATTAAAATCTGCTCTGTCATGGTATATAATGGATGAAAGAAGGATGTGACACAGACTTAAATACTTAACAAGAGAGTTATCTTGTTTGAATGCAATTCAGAAGGAAGATCAACCCTATTTGAATAAAACCTTGTGTGTATGAAACCCTTGGTACCAGAACTGTTATCACAAACTATTTTGATTGCATGTAAAAGCCCTACATGAAAATTACTTATGCTTCATCTATTGTGGAATCATAGATTATTCTTCATCATGTGGAATAATAGATTAACTCCTAGAGTTGGTTCTCTATTTGAAGGTGTACATCCTACCTTCATTGTCTTATTTTTACTAATGAGAGGTTTACAGCAGGTTTTAACTTAAGAATGATTGCTGATGGTGAAATGCAGTAATTACATGCCTTATGACAAGACATGAAGGTGGATACAAGAGAACTGCATAAAATGCCAACTCCCTCATACAAATCTCCTTCATCCAAAAAAAAAAAAAAAAAAAAGAATACTTTACAAGCTGGCAGATCTTCAACTTTCAGTAACAAACCCCCTTTTCTTTTTCTTCCCAAAACAAGAATGGTTTAACAAAAGCAAGAACTATCTCTCTATTTGCTTCTCTTCTCTCTGTTGTTCACAAAATATAGTATTAGGGGACTTAAGGAATTTGAAATGCCACAATGTAAAAAGCTGTGTGAAGCAAAAGTCTCCCCTGATAATAAGAAAAGAATCTTATTTTAAAGTGAGTTCATAAGCAGTTCATAATGAAGGACTTTGAGATTTGTCATACCCATTAAACTAATTTAATTTAGAAGCAAATCAGAAATCCTAGGTAAAGGGCATAAGTCATTATGGGCATAAAAGTTAAGGTAACAATGCATCCTCTTTCAAAAAATGGAAGGAAAGAAAGAAATAAAAAAGGGTGACGAAAGAAAACAAGTGGCAGCAACAAGCAGTAAGCAAGTCAATAGTGTTTGTGCTGTTTCTGCATGACTGCATTTTCTCATACAAGAAGTACTTCTAAACTATAATGAGAGTGTGGTAAAACATCTGCTTAGGGATTAAGGATCCAACAACACTGTGAATGTTCAGCTCAACATAAACTGGTCACTTGCTTAATTTTGCATTCACCATTGTCCCCCTGAAATATTCGAGAAGTAGCAGCTTTTTAATTCTGGGAATAACCAGAAATATGATTTCTTTTTGGACTTGAAAAATGTTTGACAAGAATGATATAGCTTTAAATTGCAGATTACAATCAATCTGGAAGTTTTAGACCCATGAATTGGGCAGCAGCTGTGCAACTGAGAGGCTAGCTGATGAGTGTACAGTTTCCTAAAAATAAATAAATAAATAAATAAAAATAATTTTTTAAATGTCACATCACATAGCAGAGCATAAACAGTGTGAGAGCATAAGAACAAATTTTAACAATAGAATATGTAGTCTAAATTTCAGAAAAATCTTTGCATTCATGGGACGTTTAGCACTGCTTCATCTTTTCCCAAAGAAGTGACATAATACTTCCTTCACCATAGCAGAGTACAGAACTAGAAATATTTGAGACATCTATTTTAGTGAGACATTTAATAAGGGAGCTAAGCAGTAGTCACATTTAATTATTAGTATCACAAAACCAAAGATTAGAACATGTACAAAAAGTATCTTTTTACATCACTATACAAAAAATATATCTTTTAATCAAATGCTTGATTGTTACTTTGCAATGGACATCACTGTATGATCAATAGCAGGAAGAATACTTTTGCCTAAAGGCTTAAAAGAAGGCTTTAGAATTCACCAAAATGCTAAATTATACAGATTCTACTACTTCTGTCTCGTAAAAACACATCTTGCCTTTCCGCTTTGTGTTTTCTTAGCCTGTCCTTTTCCATTTATATTGTACCTGTGACTGGCAGACAGGCCAGCAAAGCTGAAGCTCTGAAACTAGCAGCACAACACAATTGCAAAGTTTCCTTTGCAAGCCAAGTGAAAACTCTTATTCAGCAAACTAAACTGCTTGCTCACTAAAGACAAAGTATACAAACTCCTGCTAAAAGGCAAAAGAAAACCACTAATTGCCTGAGCTTAGAAAGCTACTTCCCCTATGGGCAGGTTATTCTGTAACTGTCAATTAATGGGTTTCTCATGCATTCCACTGGCTGCTATCAAACACAGGGTGCTGCATCGAGCACTGCGCACATCATCCTGGGACACCAATCTGATCTGATATGGTAAAATTCCAGTGGTCATGACACAATTTTATCTTGCCGTTTTACACACTGTCACACAGAAATCATAGCCTCTGTTTAAATACTTCCCAGATGGGATGCCATTCCTCTCCATTCAGGACATTTACGCAGGTATTCAGTTCCATTTCTGTGAGCCATGAGAATATATTTAAGGATGCCCTAAAGAGAGAGTGCCTTCCTAAAATGGTGACTATTTGTTTGTGGTCCACCAATGGAGTCTGCTTCCTTCACAGGAGAAATGAGCCAAGGAAAAGTGGAGGCAGCGAAAGCAGCTGTAGAATGTAGCATCTTTTGCCAACACAGGTGTTTTATATCACTGTATACTCACCTTGGTTGACTCCCCCCAGTTGAAATGTTCAAACGGGGGAAGTATTTCTCAGCTTATCAGAAATGCAAGGGAAGAGGAAAACCTTTTACTATCTTTAAACAAAACAATCTTTTTTTGCAAATAGATATTCTAGAGATGCATAATATCAGTGTTCCTCCTCTGTAGGAATGGCCATGCTCATTATGGACAGCCAACCAATAAATAAGGAGAAATTACTTAAATCCAGCCCCAACCCCTTCTGTCCACAACCCAGCATAATAAAATCTGAGAAATAAAGCTGCCAGTATATTTAACTCACAAATTCACCAAGACAGATGACTATCCAAAACTACCAAATGCAACCGTGTTTTTGTTTGCATCTTAACCTCACTGAATGATGCTGAACTGAGTGTAGTGTTTATCTAGCAAGACAGGGTAGTCACAAGTTCCTAGAACTACTGCCTCTCCCGTATTGTCACTGCATGCTTCACCCTCTCCTGGCATCAAGCCTTGCACCAGACTGTAAACTCCTTAGGGCAGATATGGCTCTGTTGTTTTTGCACAGTGCTCAGTACGATGAAATTTTGATCTCAACTGTTGTTTCCACAGATTTTTCAAATATAAAGGAAGCAGGCTGTCTAAGAATGAGCTTTGGGGATCCGCATTGTTTTTGTCAAGTTTCTTCAAAGGTGTTCCCATTTCTTTTGACCTCAGACTTTCACTTCATGTAATGGAAAATTGTGATTTAAAATATGAACAAAGATGCTTAAACATCCTTATTAACACTTTAAGTGAAATCACAGATACATTATCTTGTTGCTTTTACCTCTCTTTTGCATTTGCAGGCATCCTCTATCCTCATAGCTCATTGAGCAGAGATGGAAATGGGACTTTCTTAGTTTTTCAGCTGATTTAGTATTCTTTGCTGGGGAAAATAAATAAATCTTGTCTGATTACCTTACAGTTGTCACACATGTGAAATGTCTTTGAACATGTGACAAAGCCCAGTGCTTTCCAGATGTCAGTATTATATTTACCTTATTTTCTAAATTATCTGAACAATCAAAATAATATTTGGTGAGTCGCAGTTTGTGTGCCAATCTGTTTATCCAGATTTTAAACCTCAGTCCCCCAGAATTCACTTTCTAAGGAATGTCAGGTAGATAAAGCTAAATAGGCCCTCAGTGTGTCTTTGATGAGCACTTCTGCTGCCCCTTGAGACACGTTTCAGAAAACGGCATCTACAGAAGAAAAGTAGGCAATCTGCTGAAATTAAGAGGCAGTTCCACTTGTTGACAAGAACAATCAAGGAGGATCCCCAGGGCAGAATTTCCTGTCCTTTAGGGACAGCATCCTAAGAATATGGGATAAAAAAACCATGGGTCCCCATAAAGTCCTATAGGCACCATGTGCATTCTCCTGAGGTTCACTGCTGGCTGCGGTTCCAACCCACCCCCTCATCCAGGAACCACAGCATACAGCAGCAGAGATGATTTATGCAGAAATTCACTTTCCTCTAAGCCACAAGCATAGAAAGTTCATGAGCTACTGAGTGACTCTTCCTTTGGATTACATCTAAAAACATATAAAAAGCAAGATGCTCATGAGAAGCTAGGATTGTTAATCTTTCTTTCACAGCCTGCTTCTGTGCATGTTCTGCTATTTCTTTATTTTCTGCCAAAGGTGTATAACACAGCATGAGGTCTTGAAAAAAGACATCCTCCGTCCTCCAAGACAGACAATATTCATTTATTTTATTATTCACTAGTTTTATTCATCATATTAATGCTACTTTTGACTCATTTGTGAACCATCTGCTGACATCAGCATAAGTTCTGCCACAGATCAAGAATTTTGCAAATTAATTGAATTTGGCAGGTGGGGAGACATAAACAGCTGTTTGTTACAGTTTCTTTGCTGTAACATGGATAAGGTTGTTTCTCCCAGTATTGGTCATGTAAGCAAAAGATATTACCTACATTTCATCCAACCTTTCTATCATCACTTCATTAATCTGTGAGAGAAGCATTTTTAAAACTCACTTTGAAGGATGCATCGATAACCTTTAATGCTTGAGATAGTAGTTAGAACTGAGTATTTATTCTCTGTAAGATGCTGGTACTCCTAATTAACATAAAACCATGAGATACCCAAAATGCACCAATTCATGAAAGTTACAGAGGGATCATAATATGAGAGTCAATATTCATCTCTGTAAAACAACAAGATATGTGTTTTTCTTGAGATTTGGTTCAGAACATCATTCTTGTTATGTGATTATTTTTTCATATTCTGGAGAGACCACAAGATGCACATTTCTCTTCTATTGCTAAATTCCACAAAAATTTTGGACTCTGTTTAATGAATGAGGGTGTATTTTCATATAGTGTCATTGTTTTACTACTTCCCATGTTTATTTGGACAGATTCGTAGCACTGGGTAGGAAATGTATTGGTTGGCAACTTCAGTTTTGGAAAGAAAAGTAAACACATGGTGATTAGCAAACAGTAAACTCTACTGTGTTTAATTTTGGCTTAACAAAAACTAAAAACACACACAGACAAACACATGAACCAGGGACTATTTTATATTTCGTTCCAAGCAAAAGCATTTGTCTGTACGTTGTTTCCTAACCCCTCTTTGGAGGATTTCCAGGATTATACTTTTTTCATTTTTTAAAATGTGTTCACTGCCACTGGTTGCAAATGCCAGTAAGGCACTGTTGAAGAAGGGAATGGTAGAGTCACCAATAAACAATTTGCTCTGAGATGTGAATGAATTCACTAAACCATACAGATTAAAGAGAGTTAAACACACACACACATGCACAGAGTTGTTTCTAGCATTCAAAAATGAAAGGTTGCAAGACTCATTTATAGAAGAACTCAAAAAAAAAATAATAATAATAGAAAGAGCCTCAATGAATTTCAAGACTAAAGATAAATACACACTGACCACATACGTTTCCAATTGTCATTGTTTTTCCTTTAGTACTCCCATTGCTTCTTTTATTGCTTCAATACTTACCCTGGGAGGTTTTGTGTTGTTGGTGGTGGGTTTTTTTTGTTTGTTTGTTTTGTTTTGTTTTGTTTTGTTTTTTAATACACTCACTCTCACTGCATGCAAATGTGCTGCCTTTTCTGAGATTATAACACCCAAATTTAAGTGGAGTTTAGTGGTCAGAGCAGAAAAATAGGAGCTAGAGCTGTCTTGGTGGACTTCCAGTTCCACCCCACAGTTTGCAGCATCAGTTCAGGCAAGAAACTCTTTTTCTGTCCTAAATTGCTTATGTCCCTAATGATAGTTCTTAATCTCTGTGATTCAAAGAAGTGTTGGCAACATTTTATGTGAATCTGTAGAACAGTCAAGGCACCTCAGAAAGAAATTATGCAAGCAAGACAGCAGTCTTACAATTCACTGCATACCTCACCACACTTTTCTAAACCACCTCACAAGTACTTTTCCTGAAGTGCGCTTTAATTACATTAGAGCCTCAGGTGGCTGCAGTGTATAGAAACACACAGCAAAGCATTTTACACAATGCTTGCCACATGCAATGCACAAAGTAATTGCTAAATAGCACTCAGTACTCAATAAAGACGAAAAGCATTTCCTTCCATGAAGCCCTGCAGCTGAGGGCCTGCATCCGCCAGGCCTCCTCAGTTGATTTCTAAACAAAGGTAGGAAATGGCTGTATCCTAAAACTTCATTGTGGCTGCATGAGTCAGTGCTTTGGAACTCAGTATCTATTCTTCACTCTTTTTACCAGAGAGGGAAGGGAAGGGAAGGGAAGGGAAGGGAAGGGAAGGGAAGGGAAGGGAAGGGAAGGGAAGGGAAGGGAAGGGAAGGGAAGGGAAGGGAAGGGAAGGGAAGGGAAGGGAAGGGAAGGGAAGGGAAGGGAAGGGAAGGGAAGGGAAGGGAAGGGAAGGGAAGGGAAGGGAAGGGAAGGGAAGGGAAGGGAAGGGAAGGGAAGGGAAGGGAAGGGAAGGGAAGGGAAGGGAAGGGAAGGGAAGGGAAGGGAAGGGAAGGGAAGGGAAGGGAAGGGAAGGGAAGGGAAGGGAAGGGAAGGGAAGGGAAGGGAAGGGAAGGGAAGGGAAGGGAAGGGAAGGGAAGGGAAGGGAAGGGAAGGGAAGGGAAGGGAAGGGAAGGGAAGGGAAGGGAAGGGAAGGGAAGGGAAGGGAAGGGAAGGGAAGGGAAGGGAAGGGGCTGCATGTATCTCTGCAGGCTGTCCAGATAAAAGCTTTGCTCAGTAGAGATGTCTTGGTCCTTAACTTTTCATTTCCTAACCTCCTGCTCTGCAGCACCGTTTACTGTCCAGCAGGAAGTCCGTTGTGCTGACCTGAATTTCTGTAGCTTTGGTGGTGCAGCTTGGTGCAGCTACTCTGGATCCTGTATTACTGGGCAGAAGGAAAATGGGAAGGTGTGCAGGCTGGCAAGGTGACCCCCTACCCCTCTTAAGTGGAAAGCTGCTCTTGCAAACACAAACATAGGAAGGTTATTCACAATGGTAGCTAGGGTAGCCAAGCCACAGCAAGTACACTCTAACTTATCAGTTAGCATGTTTTTTCAGGGTTAACAGATACCTTTTTACAAAAATCATAAGCATGAAGAAACAATAGAAGGCATGCCAAAACCAAACTGCACAGCTTTGACCCTGCTTTTCTGACCAGCTTGTAAAACTGCTTATGATGTAGATGACCAGATTAAAGTTAAAAGGGTGATACTACTGCATGCTAATATGGCACACTACTGGGCAAACTCATAACACTTAAAAAATAAATAAATAATAATTTAAAAAAAAAAAGTTTGTTTTTGCTGTACACAACTAGAAATCTTTTTAGCCACCACAGATATTCAGTTTCTTCTGAGGTGGAACAACTCTTAACACAGAAGTTAAAAGGACAACAGCCCACTCATTATCTCAGAAATGTCTTGAGCTGCAGTCTAACAAAGCTCTGCAGTTATGAACATTCCTACTTAATTTAATTTTACCTTCTCTGAGGCATTTGTGATGACTGCAGAATATCAAGGTTAAACCAAGCAAATCTACAATCTTGCACAACGATAATACACCATCATCAGATACAGGGCAGCTACTTTACCCATGCAGCAGCAACTTTACCTCCAGTGGGGATCCAAGTTACAAGATCCATTAACAAACAGCATTAGAAACAGAGTAAACAAGGAAAAAATAGTTGGCTGAAATATATTATACTGTCATTAACATTACTGTGAGTTATTACTATAGCTTTTACAACATGAGAACTTATTTTATGGCACAGTCTCAATGGTATGGTAAAGTTAATTTTTATAATCCATCACCAATAATAAAAATAATGTAATTGTTCTCTTTTTGAAGTGGTGACATTTCAGACTATACACATATGTAGGAATAATTCTTGGATTATAATTACTTTTTTTTTTTAATTTAATTAACATTCATAAAACTTTAAAGTCATCATTTTTTGTATTTTATGAAAAAGAAGATTTACTTTCTCCCTACACAAAGCAGTTAAATTAACCTCTTGTTTTTCTTACAAAAATTGATGTAACTATTGTTATGATACATCCTTACATACGTACATTATGACTACCACATTGACAATGGACTTCTTGCTCTTTTAAAAGATACAAGTAACATTCTTTCTTTTTTTTTTTCTCTAACATCTACCAATAAAATGATAATTACAATCCAAGTCTCTACCATATTTCAGCAAGTCCACATTACCAAAGACAAATATGGAATATATACCAGCATATAACAAAGAGAAAACTGTATGAAGCTACCTCATACTTTGCCAAAATATCAATAATCAGAACTGTTTACAGAGGTACAAAAACTATGGAGAGCATGGTTTATAAAACAAAAAAGGAAACATACTCTACACAGAGGAAAAGTTAAAAGTGAAGTGCAGTAACAGCACTATCTTGTTACAAACACTTGGCAGTATGTCCAAAGCACCATGGTCAAAGGCATGATACAGTATGCGTTGTGTTCCTGCCAGAAGCACTCTCCAACTCCAAGCCTTTCTAGCCATCATCACCACCTCATTTGGCAATGGCTCCAAATACTCAGTTCATCTACTCTAAATTTACTCCACATGAAATAGACACAAACTTACTACATCTGTATCATGATCCACCCAGGAAAAAAAAAAAAAAAAAAAAAAAAAAAAACGAACATTGGCAAACAGCAATACAGCATATAGACAGGCAGCTACAAAGCCAGTTGCATTATATCATGAAAGCGCACTTGTATATCATGTCCACATCCTGTTTTCATTTTAAAATTTCAGTGACACTTTTCTTTATTTGTCTTCCTTTCTAAGTTCTCTAGTTTCTCAGCCCCCTGCCTTTTTCCATGTTGCTGCTGCTGCTGCACTGGACACAGATGTAATGTGTTTGGGACAGATAACTTGCAGCATTTTGAATGGATAGAGGAGGCAAAAAGACACAAAGAAAACTAACTGACATCTTGTTGATTAGGGATTGAGCTATGAAAAGTCTGGAGGCTGTATTCCACTTTCCTCAGAATTATCACCAAAATTATTTTCACAGATCCTCTATAACAGCCCACCAAAGGAAATTAATGAATTCAGGCACACTGATTTGAATTTACTGCTGGCTCTATTACTTAAAAGGAGCATGCACAAACTGGAAGGAGTCTTTTCAAGCAGCTTTGTGAACTGTGAGATTTGCTTTTCAGCAAACCTTATAGTTAGTGTTTAACTAGTCTGGAGAGTGAGGATAACAAATAAACTCGAAGTCAGCCTGGCGTGTACCAGGCACTGTGTATAGAATATACAAGTCAAAACATCTGAGAGCAGAGGCATTATATTAACAAAAGTATTTCTATTCACATTGCTATTTTTAAAATTTTCTTGAAGACATCGAAGTGGCAATTTCTTCTATTGTCTGTTAAGATAACACCAAGTAAACTAATACTAAGAAGATGTTTCCTCTTCATTTTTTTCCCCTGCAAGTTTGTTAGACAGGGCTAACAGGAACAGAGGACTACTTACCTAAAACCTGTGACCCTGAAAGGTTTTAAAGATGAACAACTCAATACAAGCTCCTGACCATAACAGAAACAGTTTTAGCTCCATGAAAAGAGGAAGGCAACATAAGAACAGAAACAGTTTTAGCTCCATGAAAAGAGGAAGGCAACATAAGCACAATTCTGTCTTCATAGTTCAGTGCAGGACTGAGACATAAACATTATTCAGAGGTCACAGAATAGGCCCTACAATAAGAGACTTCTCTGAAAAGAAGGAAGAAAGTACTTTGATTAGTGTGTAAGTACCTTCACAGAAAATAGCACATCCTAAAGAGCTCTTCAATTTAATTGTGAATGGCATAACAAGTATACAGTGAAGCTAAACAATCTCAATTTAGCAACAGCAAAAGTGACAGACGATTAGAACTATCAAGAAAAGCAGTGGATAGGCCTCTCCAAACAAGGCTGGATAGCTTTCTGAAAATGGGCTTTAAACATTGCAAGTTGCTAGGACAAAAATAATTGTTATTGAGTTACACTAAGGTCAAACTACTGTATCAAAAGCCTCTTCTTACTCAGAATCAATTTATTTGTTTTCTTTTTAAAAAACAGTCTAAGGTATTTCTTCCTTAGAAGAAATAAAAGTAACAAGGATTTTAATTCTCTTGTTACATTTGATCTGTGTTTGACTCTTAGCATTGTTTACAAGAAAACATTCTTGTATGAAATGAGGATGAACTGACTCAGAGAAAAAAATTATATCATCCCAACTAGCTCCCTAATGCTCTAATCTTCTTCACTCATAACAACAAATCTTAAGACACATTTCTGTATCTCAGGTGACTCATTTATTTCATTTGTCTAAAATGTGAAAATAAAATTTGTGTGGATGGTAAGTGCACATAATTTATTACTGTCATTAGAAAGAGATGTGATTTGAGCAGAGGACTCACTCAAATACTTCTGTAGTGTATATTCATGAAAGCGCACTTGTATATCATGTCCACATCCTGTTTTCATTTAAAAATTTCAGTGACAAGAGGTGTGACCCTAAGTCACCTAACACTTCTGCCTTTATTTCTCCATCTGAAAAAATGGAGATAATGCTACTTCTTTACATATCTCAGCATGCTAATATTTTAAAATACCTTGAAGTTGAAAAGTCATCTTTAAACACTTTGATTGACAGAACCATACATACAATCTACAAATAAAATTCTTTTAGAGAAGACTTGTGGCAAAGATCACCAATAATTATACTGAAAGAAAATCTAAAGATTTTAATACATTTCATGATTTTCTATTCTATTCAAGAATGTCAGAGAAATATCAATGTAGCAATGTACAAAACCACTGTAAACAATCAAATTGACTGAGATTAGCCCCACTGAAAACAAAGTGCTCAGGAGTTCAGGACTGAAATACAACTCTCCCACCTTTGCATAAACTTTGTGGTTGTCTGGAGCCTTTCTACTGTTCTACACATTAGATATGTTTACTAAGAAAAACAAAGAGATAAACAAAAAAACAAGGTCTATGATGAAAGCCAAGTTTTAATTTAGAATTTAATAAAAATTAAGTATCAGAAAGCACAAACAAAGCTGTTCCATAAATCTCAGCTCTTTTTGTGCAAGAATGAAAGAAAATACTGTCTGCTGAAGCAGATGATAGACGCTGGCTTAAAGATAAGTATTATTTATACTTCTCAACCAGATTTCTTCTTATGTATATCTTATCATGTATGGATATACAATCAACAAAGCAATTATTCTGTATCAGTCAAAGACCCTACAACATACTTTAACTCCATGGGAATTTATTTTATGCAGTTCATGGTTCAATAAAAAATGAAGAAGAAAAGTTTTAAGAAACTTCTTAAATTATTTCTAAAATACACTTTCACACAGGTACTGAAATAAAGCAACTGAAAGCTGCATAAGCTGTCATGCTTGGGATTTCACTGATGATTTGCAAATCACTGGAGAATATCTGAAATACCTGCAAATATCAGCAATCAGGGAAGTTTTAATAAAATCAGCCACTCCACATGATTCTTCTGCAAATTACTAGAATCATAGAAAATATCAGGTTTGAAGGGATCTTAAAGATCACCTAGTTCCAACACCCCTGCCATGGACACGGACACATTCCACTAGATCAGGTTGCCCAAAGCCCAAGCCAGCCTGGTCTAGAAAACTTCCAGGGATGGCAACCTTCTCTGGGCAACCTGTTCCAGTGCCTCACAACCCTTCACCAAACTGGGAAGTAAGTAATTTCCTCCAAATACCCAATCGAAATCTACTCACTTTCTACCCCACTACTCCTTGCATTAGCACTACACACCCTTGTAAAAAGTTCTTCTACAGCTTTGTTGTTTTCCTCCTTTTGGTACTAGAAAACTGATATAAGGTCTCCCTGGAGCCTTCTCTTCTTCAGGCTGAACAACTCCAACTCCCTCATTCTGTCTTCATAGGAGAGGTGTTCCAGTTCTCTGATCATCTTTGTGGCCCTCCTCTGGACTTGCTCCACCAGATCCATCTCCTTCTTGTGCTGGGGGCCCCAGAGCTGAAAACAGCATTACAGGTGATTTCTTACAAGAACAGAGGAGAAGGGGAGAATCACTTCCCTTGACCTGCTGGCCACACTTCTCTTAATGCAGCCCAGGATTTGTTTGGCTTTGTGGGCTGCAAGCGTACATTGCTAGCTCATGTTGAGCTTCTCATCAACCAAGATCCCCAGGTCCTTCTTCTCTGGTCTGCTCTCAATCCATCCTCTGCACAGCCTGTATTTGTGCTTGTAGTTGCACCAAGCCAGGTACAAGACTTGGTACACTTGGCCTTGCTGAACTTCATAAGGTTCACGGAAACCCAATACCCTAGCCTGTCAGGGCTTCTCTTGATGGCATCCCTTCTTTCCAACATGTTGATTGCACCACACAGCTTGGTGTCACAGGCAAACTTGCTGAGGGTGCACTCAATCCCACTATTCATGTCACCAACAAAGATGTTAAACAGCACCAGTCCCAATACTAACCCCTGAGAAATGCCACTTGTCCCTGGTCTCCACTTGGACATCCAGCCATTGGCCATAACCCTTTGAGTGCAACCATTCACATAATTCCTTGTCCATCTAGTGGTACATCCATAAGAAACCATTTCTCTCCAGTTTAGAGACAAGGATATCATGTGGGACAGTGTCAAATGCTTTGCACAAGTCCAGGTAAATAATGTCAGTTGCTCTTCCCCTACCCACCAAAGATGCAATGTAGTTGTAGAAGGCCACCTGTTTTGTCGGGCATGATCTGCCCTTAGTGAAGCTATGTTGGCTGTCACCAATCACTTCCTTATTTTGCATGTGTCTTAGCAGATTTTCCAGGAGGATTTGCTCCATGATCTTGCCCAGGACAGAGGTCAGACTGACTGGCCTGTAGTTCCCTGGGTCTTCCTTTTTTCCCTTTTAAAAAATGAAGGTTATGTTTCCTGTCTTCCAGTCAGTGGGAACATCACTGGACTGCAACAACTTCTCAAATATGATGAATTAGCAACTTCATCTGCCCAATTTCGTCTTTGTTGATTTGCATCACTCCTGAGCTTGGAGGAGGTGATCCTTGAATATCAACCAGCTTTCTTGAGTCCCTCTTCCCTCCAGGACTTTATCCCATGATACTCTATGTTCTAATAATCTTTCTTCTCCCTTCTTTGCCTCTGAAAAATTTAGAGCATCTGCACACCTACCACCCATTGGCGTTCTTTTTGACAGTTGTCAGCAATATCATGAGTATGAATATTTGATACAAATATTTGATACAAAATAATGAATTTGTCCGTAAGCAAAAATGAATATAGCTTTCAGGTTCCAATACATTTTTTCTTTGCTCTGAAAGATCACATTCAGCAATAACCTACCAACATGCTACATATTTATTTATTTATTTATTTACAGAAAAGGAAGAAACTGATACAAACTTAAGTGACTGAAACAACCATACGTTTACTCCCTGCAACAGTGTTCTGTAATTTATCAAACTAAAGAGGTTGAAAAACATAACAGACATAAAATGCAAGTTTCTGCCATGATATGCAGGCACCTATATCATAACCACAAAAGAGTGGTTCTGATAGAATTCAAATGACAGTTCTTCAACATTACACTGGCAAAGGAATTAACTTGTAGGCTTTTTCTTTAATTGAGTAAAGTTATCTCTTGAGAATTAGAAATGTACAACTAAAATAAGAACCATAAATCAGCACTTAATGCTGCAATAGTAGTCCAAAATATGCAATCAATTTCTCTTCTTTGAATTATGCATGAATGCACTATAGGAGTATATCAATTAAAGCACATTAACTCTTCATGAGATCCTACAAGATTCTTATTTCCCATAAAGCTAAGCCACATAGGAAAGAGTCCATTTAAGCAAAGAACAAACCCTCTTTTCAAAATCTGGCTACTAATATCTGTTGCTAGAAGTGTTTTGACAACTAACACTGTGATTAAGACTGGAATAAATTGTAATACTTTAATGTGCGCGTGTATCTTTGTCTTTGAACACATAGTCTGGTTTTGTTTGTTTGTTTGTTTGTTTCCCCATTCATAGTGAATGATACTTACAAAAACTGGCTACAACATTTGTGGGATTCATATAGTTTCACATTCTTGCTTTTAATTAAAAATTATGTCACTACCAATTTGTTGTCATGCCTGGGCCTTTCAAAGTGAAGAAGTGTTCTGGGATAGAAAGGCAATTAAAAGTCACAACTAAAAGGCCAGAGCAACAAGTACTGGTGTTGCATGAGGAGCCTTCTCTTTATGTTGTAGCTGTATTTTCACTAGCGAATGAGGAACTTGTATCTCATTGGTATGCTGGGTGGAATGAAAAGGAGAACCACCACATGATAAACCCAAGGCAATCCTAACAGCACTGGGCTCACAGTTATCAAAGGATTTAGGTAGGTCTCATCTCTGAGCACATAGGTGATGGAAGTTATTTATAATGGCAGATCAGTTGGCCAATCAGCCGTTGCCTGCCAGGCAGCCAGTTGAGGTTATGGCCTAACACAAAGAAGTGTAAGAATAAGGTTACTCTCAAGTTTTAGGAAACAAAAGGACAGAACCTTCTAAAAGGAACTCCAAAACAAATAATTGTTTGTGTTCTAAAAATAGAAAGAGTGTTTCCAAAAATGCTACTCAAAGGCTAAGATGTTCAGTGGATTGTCCTGTAAACCTGACTGTAAACCAATGGAACCCAAGTATTATGTTCATAGAAGAAAGTGGGAACATATGCAGGTGGGATCTCGGGAAACATTAAATGGAAATCTCTTGCACATATATGTCAATCTGTTAGCAACCAAAGCTATCCTCAGAATGTCATTTAATCTTTGTGTTTCTCTGCCTATCATTTTCTTAATAGATAGGAAAATAGTTTTCAAATGCAGCAAACCCTAAGAACCAGCTAACTTGAGTTACAACTAATGCAAAGGTATGCCAATTTACACTAGATACAGATTTGGCATTATGTCTACGCATATAACAGATGGAATGTAAAGGCATTCCAGAACAATAACATTTTATGTTTCACATAATTTTCATAGAAGGAGATGTTCATAAAGACTTGCATTAACTTTATATAATTTGGTTAAGTTCCTCTGAACAATTATATTAACACAGTTAACTCCCATTTTCATAACTCTGTCTAAGAATGTCAGTGATACATTTTAAATTATCATTCAAAAATATATATTGAAAGTAATCTCATTTTCAAGCAAAATATGATACAAAATGCCTGCTGCAATAATACCTCTCCTACAGTCATCATTTTAGAATTTCCTTGCTTTTGAGGGAACAATAAAATAACTGTATTTCTACCAACTAACAGCATCACCCAGTAAACAGACTTTTCATTAGTATAACCCTTCTTGTTTATAATTAATTCATTACATTTTAGACAACCAACAGTCAATCTTGTTTTTAATATAATCTGTTTTTCAAAACTATTCACAAACACTGTTCTCCCTCTACCCTGATTATACCACTCTGTCTTTCATAGAAAGCACATCAAATGTTTTAGTGGAAGACCTATACACTTTGCTTTTGTCTGTCATTCCTTTAGAGATTTTTGCAGTGTAGGATGTTAGGGTTTGAGCAATTAACAGAAAGCCATGTTTTGTTAAAAAAGTAAAACTAGCCTTAGAAACTTCAAAGGAAAATTAACCTAATGGCATTTTCTCTGAAATTTGGCAAGAAGGGAAAGGGGAAAGGGGAAAGGGGAGAGGGGAAAGGGCAGAGGGGAAAGGGGAGAGGGGAGAGGGGAAAGGGGAGAGGGGAAAGGGGAGAGGGGAAAGGGGAGAGGGGAAAGGGGAGAGGGGAAAGGGGAAAGCCTTGTTTCTTCATATTAAAATGTTCAGCAAGTGTGCCAAAGAATTGGCATCCTTACTCAACAATGTCCTCATCTACATCCCTTCTTCGAAGTGAAGCACTGTCAGTTCTGAGCTACTAAACAGTTAATCCCCAGTAACTCCACTAAAGAGCACTAGTGGCAGGCTGCCCATCATTCTCTTAGACAGAGCTTGTCAGAGAAAGTAGGGCAGCTTGTCCAGCCCAGCAGTCAACTGATTACTAGTGAGCTCAATGGGGCTCCTGGCCAACCCCTGAGACTGCTGCCAGCCCCTTGGGTATTCAAAGGCCAAGATCCTACGTGGCTAACTTTGCCAGAATCACATGATGTCAGTGCTGTTTTCTCCTGACCAGAATAACCAGTCATTCAGGTTGCAGCAAATGGTATGCAAACAAATGGCATCAGCTCAATAAGACTTGTGCTTGCATTAACTTCCAGGGGTTATGCACACGGGAAGGTGCAGGAGTGAGGGGATCTATTCAGGCCTCCTGCCATACGTACATAAAAACAACCACAGCAATTGCACCAGCCAAATCCCACTCTGGAAAATACATTTGTAAATGTTTTTAAAGAAAGAGATGACACCAAGACACCGATTTTGGTAGAGCTGAACCTACACCAGGCAGATATTTACAGGTACATATACGGAATGGAAATGAAACTCCTAAAATATGTTAGATGTTAAGTGAATATGCATTATCTTCTAAGGAAATTCACGACTTAAAAGAAATAATGAAACTCATGTCCAAGTGATATGTTTCTCATAAGGGATATAAACTCCACACGGCCAACACAGACCTGTCCACTTTTATCTGATATACTCAAAATCATACATCACAGTGTAGATACACAAAGCACTCCAAGTGAAATGCAGTGATCATAAACAAAGAGAGCTCTATTTCTTTTCTACTTTAAAAGCTTGATGGTTCTTTAGCACCCCCCTGACAAAGCAGCTGAACTGATATGTTAAGATTCTGAACTTGGTCACTCTCTGACTGTGTGGAGCTAGGCCTGTATTCCTGCAAAATACAGGCAAATGTTTAGAAGGAGAGTTCTCTGGACTGCACAGAAAATAAGCAGGAAGATTAATGAAAAATATGAACAAAGAAAGAGAGGCTGATGAGTATCACCAGTGCCCTTTTAACAGCATAAACTTGTAGCTACCATTCACCTCTATACTCAGCTGTGAAGGTCCATTGCAGGGCAGGATAGATATTTAATTTACAAAAGAAATGTATATAGAGATGATCAACTTAATGGTCAGTATTTGGGTACCAGATTAGTTTTCAAAGGTCAATTCTGCTGCCTTTCACCATTGTTACTAATATTTCAGCATTTGATGTGAAAGAGGCAGTGATAAAAGATACAAAACAGCATGAGTACAGTAGTAAAATTGGCTTTAAAACTGTGCAAGAGCCTCAGGCCCAACACAGCTGCCCAGAATAGTTTGGGAAGCCAGGAATTCTCACAACACAGAGTTGGAAAATAAAATAAAAAAATAAACATCTGGCTGACAAACTAAGCATGTCAGAATGGACGGGTGACAAATGCAGGTGGGGTTAAGTGCAACCTCAAACCCATTTGGCTCACATGCCTGCTCCTGAAGATGTGTGCCAGTGTCTGACTGCAAAAATGCAGGGATTCCCTTCCATTTGGAGGACCACAGCCAATTTCCAAAGTAGGTCTAAGAGTCAATAACTTTTCTACTTTTGACTTGTCCATGCTTACCCTAGTGTGTAACTCTCTGGAATTATGAATTAGAGTCATGCATAAATTTAAACCTCAGCCAATAATCAGCAGAATCACAGCACTCTGAAATAACAACAGGTTTGTGTTTCTCAGATTTCCTTGGCATCAGCATCATCCTCCTCCCCTCCAGCATTTGAGACTTTTGACAAGTGGCCCTTCTGCTTCTCCTCTAGTGTGAGAGAGGGTATAAGGTTGCACCTACAACAACTATTTGTATTAACTTGAAAAAGAAGCTACAACTGTAGAAGGAAAACATTTTTTTAAATACCAGAAGTTAAAAAAGTAGCAGTACAATAATAACCAATAGAGATAAAAACTGTTACTCTTTTAATTTGCAAAATACAAGAACAAAAGCAACACCCGTTTGCTTGATTTGGGAGGAGAGAAGAATTCTGCATGTCTTTTGTTTTTCAGATTGAATGTTCTTCCAACCTCTGGCAACTAGGCTTATAGTGTATTTTCTGTTAAATCACGTTAACAAGGTATAAATCACAAAATACCAGAGACTAATTGATGAAGGATGTTTTTCAGAGTAATGTCACATACTCCTGGGAAAAGCACAGTACAATAGCTATTCTACAAGTACAATAGCTACACTATATACAAGCTAGGCATGTATAACTGATGAATGTATATGACATGACTCATGACTGACAAATTAGATCCAAATACTTTGGCTTAATCTTCTGGAATTCTGAATGTCCGGCACTCAAAGCATGGAGCTAGCATTCAAGATTTCACTGACTCAGCATTCTACTAAATTCCATGCAAACTACTTGTTGTGCCTCAGTTTACCTCCTATAAAACTGAAATGATACAAGATAGTCATATTCACCTATAGGAAAATGCAGTGTGCATTTTTAATGTAGCGTGATCTTCACTGCCACTAACAACTAGTTCCATGACTTCATCTGGTTCCATATGTTATGAAATCTCCCAATACTATATACAATCTGTCATGCTGACATCTCCCTTTTGCTGCATAGATCCACAGATGTGAAAACTTGTTTTTATTTTATTTTGCTTAAAACATAGCATTGCAAAGTGCTTTTTAAATTCCTAATTTGCTATAAGGTATTTTACTTTCACTGAGTTAAAATGGCAAGGATTGAGCTGCAGTGAAGTATCAGCTAAATACTCTATTTATATAGGTAGGTCAAAAAATCAGTTAATTATCATTTTCTTCATAATGGACACTCCATTACCTCTATTTCTAATATTGCAAAAATACGTAAAGGATAGGGATGGCAAAACTGTGGGTGGAGAGCTGTCTGAAAGCCCTAAACAGCCAGACAGTGGTCAAGAATCAGAGTAACAGAGTCAGTTGTAAGTTTCCACTCTATGCAGAAAAATGGTCATACCTTGGACTGGGCAGTCTCTCAGGCACAATGAAACCAAAGGTCAAACAACAGGGGAAGAAGTCATCTAATCTTGGAATGAAGAGACAGCCAAACAGGACCAAAATAGCCCTGCCCATCGAACACCCTGGCATTTAACGTTGTAGTAAGCCAAGCAGCGCACTGATGTGGGTTCTTGCAAGGCTCACAAGGCTCAGGTAGGCCCTGTACACCACCATGCCCAGTGAAACCAGGGCACCAACGGGAGCTCAGAGAGCTCAGACACTGTCCTGAGTGTCCTGGCTGTCTGAGGAGTGGGAAGAGAAGGGATAGCAAGTCCTCAGCAGCTACTGAGGAGCACAGCACGTAGCAGAAACAGAGTGGTTGTTCCTCTCCATGCCTTGAAGAAATGCTCTGATTTTTTAAACAATTCTGTGGCAGGCATTCACAGGAGTGCACTAACACGCGCAAGGGTGGCAGGCAGATGAACTGTCTTAAAGCAGTGTGGTTTTTAAATGGTTTTTCTTTTTAACACTGCAACAAGATGTTTTGAGAGCTGATAGAGAGCAGAGTTTTGTGGAAGGAGTGAGGAAAGGGACATAAATTAACACTGCAAACCATATCTTAATGAGGAAAAAAGACAAAACTCAAGAGCAGCCTAGTCTCTGAAATTCCTCTTTGAAAGTAACTGGATACCAAGCGTATTAAATTACAGTCCTTAATGAGTTGATTTAGTTAGGGCCTCTCAAGTTTGTCATTTTTCATTTGTCTACATGCATTGCAGGGATGGGGCATCTGTCTCTACAGGAGTTGTGCTTCCTCCCCTTTCTTCCCCCCAAACACATACCACCACAACTCTGAAGGGATATTTCAATCACCACTCTGATAAAGGAGATCATTCTGGCATAAAGGTGATCTCCTAGAAGATTAAGGATATTTACTTTCTTCCTGATGGATCATTCCCAGAGATACCAGCACAACACAACCTACGCAATTAGTTTTCACAGGTGGCTGTTTTGCCTCCAGTAAAACTGCTTTCTTTCTCCTCCTGCAAGTCATAGCAAAACAAATGTATATAAAAACATTTCAGATATGAAATAAACACTTTCATAAAAGCAGCTGTGATGCAATGCATCATGTCTGTCTGACCTGAGTTCTGGAATGAACTTTTGTTGCCAGGATCAAAGATGGTATGGAGAGAGAGAGAGAGTGCAGGACAGGGCTCGAAGAGGAGTGGGACTCAGAATAGCATGGTGTAAAGTAACTCCAAACACTCAAAGGGTAAATGCCATCTCAGTGCAAACACACACTCTCTGTGTATTCTGCTGGGCAATCTGCATAACCAGGCTCATGCTGCTCTACGAGACAAATCAGGAAAGTTTTCCACAGCTTACCCCATACAGCTGAGATTTATGAAGAGAAAAGCCCCCCAAGTAACGTGTACAGTAGGCAACAGTGGACTTGCCAGATGTTAACAAAAGTGCATCTAACACTATAACTTCACTCTCACACCCCTTCACTGGTCATTGTCTAGGAAATGATAAAAGAACAGCTCTCTTAAAAATCTGATATCTCTGATTTTCAGAAACTGTTTTTCCAACATACTTCAATGTCAATGCTGAAATCTCAAACTAAATATCTTTTAGAGATGTTTCTGTGTCGAGTGTCACAAACTGTTAAACAGTAGGTGTTCAGATGATTCCTTTTCCAAGGCCTTTCAGGACTGTAGTATATGTAGATTCTATTACATTGTTTTAAAATCTGTCAAGCTTCTCCAAAAAAAGAAATTGACTCTTTTGTTAGTGTTAGGAGAAAAAAAAAAAAAAAAAACATACCTATTTTTCTTAAATATTTCCTTTTTTACATTTTCAGTGTATGGACCTTCAAATACACTTGAACATTCAGGTTTCACAACAGATGCTGATTTTTCACTAAATATCTGTATGCAAGCCTAAACATGACAGACCAAGTCTTACATCTAGCTGGTACCAGCAAACTATTCACAAGCACCTTTTGAGCTGGAGTCCTCCAGAAGGTGCCAATGAAGCAAGAAAAATCTGTCCTTGAAACTTGTTTCACACATTTTGTTTTCCCTTACAAGGGAAAAGGGAAAAAAGAAGCTTTCAACAAGTCCTTCATCTTACTGGTTTCTGTGAACAATTACAATTTCTATCCAGATAATTTTGTGTACCATAATGTAACAACTGGACATTACCATTAGAGGCTCCAATACTGGGGCAGAAGATTTAGAAGATTTTAGCCTCTGAAGAAACACAAAGGAAAAAATAAGTGATTAAAACTGTAATGATTTTTCATGTAACAATTTGAGTTTGATGCATATTGCTATGTAGGTATGTGTCACAGTGGCTTCATCCTCAAATTCAGTGCAGAAAACAAATAGGCAGCAAGAGTTTACAGCTCTCCTAACAGACTGTTACTGACTAAAACTAACAATGCCAGGCTAGTCAATTAGATTGCAGTTATAACCAACAACCAAGAAGTCAGTGATGAGGTATGTAAAATAAATTTATTGGGACGTAACAAGTCTATGAAGATAAACTACTGTATGAATTCATGTTACATAATGATTAACAGAAAAAAGGTCAAAGGTCCAAATCTATCACTCTTCTTCATCTAAAGTGTTTATGAAAGCCACGTAGGTGCTATTGACCAGAAAGGTTTTCATGAACAAAGTAGTATAGACTGAAAAAACATAACTGCAAAAATGTTGTTAGATAAATTTTTATAAATATGTATACTTAGTAATTTGTATGAGGACTGCTTTTTTAGCTTTTTTGGAAAGTGAAAGACATTGGTGGGGAGACTTCAGATACACAAATGACCAAAGGAGTAACTAATTACAAAATAAAAATAATATAAAAATAAAAATAAATTTGAAATTTGTAGAATGAATGGTAGCTTCTTTCATTCTTTCATTCATTTGGCTAAAGCACCAGAAACATGCCTAACCAGGGCCAACCTACTAATTTTGGAAACTAAAAGAGACTCTTATTTTGATTAGTTTTGAGGAAATCATATAGTTAAGAGAGCATGAGAAATGGATTCTAGTCTTTCTATTATAGTTACATTTGTTTATTAAAAGTTGCACACCTGTGCAGATTGACTCAAGGCAAAAGTGCAAATGAGGACATAGTTTGGCCTGTAGAGTATTTGTTACTGGTAACAGATGAGAAAGAACAAGTCCCATGTAGCTATAACGACTCAGGCTAAGTTTGCAAGTTCATAGGGCAGAAGCCAGACAAAGATATTTTCCACTGTGTTGCTCAGACACAGAGAACTGTCCCTTCTTGAACTGACTAATTTTTACAGTAACAGCACAGTATAGCTACTATCAGACCAACCTCTGCACACCAATTAATAGTGCCAGAACAGGGTTCCTGAAGATAAACTAGGCTAACTTAATGTTTATGTGATCAAAACACTTTGAAGAAACTAGGCTTGGATTTTGTGTTACTAGGGAGTTTATCTTTCTTCATACTTTTACTCTAGAAAGGTACTTGCCACAAAAAAAGAACTAACAGCTTCTGATTGTCTAATAACTAATGGCTGCTGACCGCATCAATAACACTTCTTTAAAAACCTTCATAACTTTGTGGCTTTGTGGCTTCATTATCATTTCAATTAAAGAAGAAGAAATAAGACCTCAGCTATTTCTTTTTGACTGTCTTAGGATTGTTCACTTCCTGCATTCACTACTGACATTTCAGTAAACTGTAAATGGGTTCTTGTCCCCTCACTCAGATGATCCTAAATAGACATTCATCTTCTAAAGCTGTATCGTATGAATTAATAAATCTGATATTGTTACATTATGTCTTTGAACAAAATAATAAGTGAACAATACTTCTTTACCCTAGTTTATTACCATTCTTCTGCGCTTCTGAAGTAAATCCTTTTCCCCACTGTATTCAAATCTAACAGGGTTTTCCTCACTTGACTATTTGGGGAAGCACTGAGATGAGGGAAGATGTTGCTCTTCTTATATCTAAAGAGGACCTCAAGAGCTGGTAGCAAAAACTGCAGAAAGTCCAACACAATTCCAAGACTGGAACATGCTCAAAGCAGATGGTGTCTTCTGAGGAATTTATCTGCTGAATTCTGATGTGACTGTAAGTTAACATGTGCAAAGTGAGTCTTTGCAAAGGCTTACAACTTGGCCACATTCAGGCATTTTTTCACAGGAACAGCAACAGGCATCCCCTGACACTGAAATGACCTCTATGCCAAATTTCAAGACTCTGCTCCAAAGCATGGAGACGCCATAGCTTCTCAATAAAACAGCTGTAAGACATATTTATTACAGTTCAACATATTATTCTTTAATCTTATTTTTGGAAATGTCTAACCCAATTTTGCTGAAACTTTAAAACAATTTCCATGCAGACTGTCACCTCAAGCTGGATAAGTTAAACCTCAAAGAAATAAAGCTTGACCAAGTTATAATGAACTGGAAGCACAATTTAAATAGGAAAATTCTGACCATCTCAACTCTTAACCGTTTCCATCTCCACTGCAAAAAAATAAATTAACTTTTTCAGGAAAAAAAAAAAAAAAGAAGTAACTACGCCTTTAATTCTGATATTCTATAATTGTAATTACATGAATACAGCAAAAGTATTTGCTTGGGATAAGAGCTGAAAATAGTTTTCCATATCCCTACCAAAGACACAACAAATAGTAGCCAAGCTTGATATCCAATACAGGTCTTCACAGGGTACAGGTGACAGTGTTTAGCCTCTTGATTTGTCTTTGAAATGATTCTGGATGACAAACTTTTGAATTCAAACTTAGTTGAACTGTCTCATTTTCTGTCCAGCTGCTTCAAGCAGAAGCCTGAGCCACTTTTGTTATCCTGAGAAGCACTTCTAAATCACCATTTTTAAGGAGTGCTGGTCAGCGGGAATGGCACTTGGCTGACTTCCTATTATTGCATTTCTCTCTTTCTGCACATCTTCTCCATAGCAATATGGAAAAGACAAGGTCAGATTCTCACCTTTGAGGTACTTTAAGGCCTACAAGATATGTATACCATGTTCTCTGCTCCTTAAAAAGGGAAGCTCCTTTGTGATGTTTGTAGGTAAATACCTTCCCCGAATGCACTCTGCCCAATGTTGCACCAAGCAAAAATGCCATGCAGAAGCCTTGCTGTCATATGCTGACATGAAGTCTCCTGAAACAGGCAGCACACTTGACCCATCATGATGTGATTTGCATCTGCAAATGAGCTTTTGAGAATACTAGCAAGCCAAAAACATGATATATTAATATAATAAAAAATATGTACAAAGGGGGCCATGTTTACAGTAAAAGACTATCTAAATCACACAAGCCAATGATACAACACACACCCCCACACAGAGAGCAGATACTTCTTAAGCAAACATAAAATAAACAACCTATGCATTTTGGACCCAATAGTCTAAATGCGTAGAAACAAAGTCAACTATGAAAGTACCATCTCTACTGGAGGATTTCTGTAACAGTGCTTTGTAGCTGGTCTCAGAAACCCACTGCTTTCTGGAAAAACTGAAGACCACAGATATCCTAGCTCCACTTAGTGCTTGTACATGAGGAACTGGAAGACTATACAAAGTGATCCACTCTGGCATGGGAGATCAAGGAATTTTTGTTGCTTTTCTAGCTTTGTTTATTCAAACCCAGAAGTCTACCTCACATTTGGTTATGTCATTTAGCATAGGATGGCTATATATGTAATATTATGGGGAGGAAGGACTGAGGCTAAGTTTTTAAAAAATAGGAAGATATTTCAAAATGCCTGTCTATCAGTTGTTTGCCAGCTGCCAGATTTCAAGAAGTTAATGAAATCAGAATTTCATAACCTGTGTAATATTATAAAGAGATATAAAGTAATTGAAAGCTACTAGTGAACTTAATTAAGGAAAGGTACTGTGAATAGCAGAATCTTACATGAAGCCTTATCTAACTGAGGGAAGTGCTAGAGAATGACAGATGACTCCAACAGAAACATGTTTCTGCATCTGAATGAAGCATGGGCTACAGTTTTGCTGCAATAAGTCACAGCCTCTAACCAGCATTATTCAATTGGCAAAAGTTTCTTCTGTAGATCTGGCCTTTGCCTCATAAGAAGATATTTCAGGAAATGTTGTACTAGGAATCTTACAAGATCAAGCCAATATTTTCTTTATCCAACTGGAGCAGAAATAGCATAAAAAAAGACTGATTTGCAATATTTCAACATTTCTGGTTCTGGATTGAAAAATAAATGGAGAATAATGCCAAATTAAATAAACAAATAAATTAGTGAAAGCTCAATTAGCTATTTTGCTCATTTCAAAATGTCACTGACTCCAGATTGGCTCTAACTAGTTGATAAACTGTTACCTCAAGCAATGTTTATCAAAATATTTAAAATCCCTTCTCCTCTAAGGATTGTTGTAACTAAGCCTAATATCAATGACTACTTCAGGACCAGAGAGAGCTAAAACACCACAAACTAAATGAATTCAGGATTTTCTTGTTTATATATAACCAACTAACACATGTTACCACCTTCAGCTTTTTATTTCACATTCAATTTCATTTTTCTCGATTTTTCCTTAGAACAGTGCTGAGCAATCAGATAGGTGCCCAGGGGACTACTAGTATTTTGATTTACTTCAAGGTTCTTTTGACTCAATTTTTCCTTATGATTATGACATATTTTGCAACAGAGAAACTGAAAGACCATAGAAAAAGAAGGAATCATGCTGTAAATATACAACAAATCATTCAGTGTGCTATAAACTCTCATGTATAAGCTAACCAAATCATGTGTTTTGTTTTTTAATTTTTCTTTCTTTTTCAGACAAAATTCTCACTAACTTCAAAACAGATAAGATGGGAAAAAAAAAAAAAAAAACTTAAAATTAAACTGTATATGCATTTAACTACTAAGTAACAAAGAATTTAGTAAATATTCTTCATAGGCTGAATATTTTCCTAGTGGACAATCAGATAATGAATTCTTGTGGTTTTGTTGTTGTTGTTTTTGGTTTGTTTGTTTGCTTGTTTCTAGAAAGAAAAAAAAAAAAAAAAGGTTTGCCTTGCCACCAGATTTTCTGTCAGTACATCAATTTATTATTTTTTGTCAGGCCTAGCTTGAAGACGGGTCATAATCCTATGTATGCACCTGAATAAGTAGGAATGAGACATGAAACTAGGACTATTTTGGAACTAATTTCAGGAACCATCAGCTAGATGTTCACATCTGATATTTGCCAATCAAGTGAGCCATACAGGTGGAAAAAAATGAGTTAATGCCCGAAGGTAATAACTGGTATATGGAGAGTCTTACAAACTCAGCTTCCCTGAGTAACAGTAAAAGTGACAAACCAAACATTTTTGCATCAATCTGTTTGCCACATGAACGTGTATAAAAGCTGTGCCTTCCCATTCTTTCATAAAAACATTTGATTGCTTGAATTTTGAAAGTGCTGTACAGTAACCTATGTCTTGTAATATTCTAATGTCATATTTAGCTTAAACAAGATTCTTGCTTTTAAGTTATTTATACTATTCACACATACAACCCATTGATTTCTGCCAACCGAGAGATATTTTTTTTCTACACAGAAAGACAATTTATGTTTATACAGATTTGAAAAACAGGATGGAAGCTCCAAGTGTTTTAATAGCCCATTATCAAAAATTATCCCTCAGCAATACAACTCCAGACCATTGGCTTGAGATCAAGTCAAAGAAAAATGGGATTATACAATGTAATCAAGAGAAAGAGATAGAGAGATGTGTTCTAAAAAGCCTGGGATCTTGGAAGGCAAAAAAAATCTAGAGGGTAAAAGACAGATCAACCTCATTTTCAGTTCAATCTAATTGTCCCTTGCCTACAAATCCACGGGACATTCAAAGGGTTTCCATATAAAAAAGAAAAATTGATATTTTATATTTAATTTTTAATAAAGAAAAAAACTCATTAAAAAAACTATATTGAGAGGTGATGGGAAACAAAACAGCATTTTGTCTTAAATTTGCACAACCTAATTTATAGTAATAAAGCAGGACCTAAGAGTTCTGGTAAATGTCAGTGCAGTCATGTTCATTACATATGTTGATAGGTATGAAGCAAAGTCTCTGTAGGCCCTTCAAAAATTGCACACAGCCGATTTAATGCAAACCAGAAGTCACTGACTGCTGGATGAACATTCGGTTTCATTCCCACACGGATATTAAGACAAAGAGGGGAGAGGGTTTCCTCCTCATTTATTTACAGTTAAAGGGTGGGTCTTTAGGAATGAGCATAAGGCCAGCAAACTATGGATTTGGTTTATGGGAAGACACCTCCCAGCCTCCCATTCTCCAGCCACTGCAGAGAAAGTGCCTCGGCTGTGTTTAACCTCCTCCCCCACCTAGCATCTGCCTTGCCCAATCTCGTCTGGGCCCGCTCCAATAACAACATCTGCTTGGCAGCTTTTCAAACCCATGGATAGTTATCTAACTGAGGCTTTTGTGCTGCACTGTTTATTCTGTGTGAAGAAATGCCTCCTTAGTTGAAAGAGTACTTTAGAAATGCTGTGCAGCTATTAGCAAGTGAAGCACAAGGCTAATAACCCCCACCTGCTCATCAAATTAATTATGACATCTGAGCCATTATAACTCAGAAAGAACACACGACTGCAGACTTGTCACATGTAGAAATAAACACGCTCCACATTCAGGGAGGGAAATGTAAGGCAAAAAGGTCTAGAAGAAAAATATCTAACCCTCACCTTTCATTTATTAAAATGTGCATTATTAATACCCCACAGAAAAAAATCTAAAGGAGAGAAGCTTGGACTGAAAAAAATTTCCTGCAGAACACATCTCTACACCTCTGTATGGGCTTTGTGAAGGAAAGGAAAATAAAAACATATTAGCACAGTGTTCCTCACAGCAGGACTGTAAATCAGCATATTCTTTCATGGAAAATCTTGTTTCCGTAAGACTCCATTCTCTGGTGGGAGAGGTACACATATCATCTTTTCTTTTTCTCCCAGAATTTAGTTATTCCAAATATAACAAGCATATCTTTAGTAAGGATATGTTTTCCAACTTAACAAGGACTAAGGTAGGGAAAATACTGGGGGGGGGGGGGGGAAGGAGAGAGGAGGGGGGCAGGGGGACAAAAAAAAAACCATTCAATTCTAAGACAAAATTTCTCTAAATCTGGCAAATAACAAAAGTAAAAATTTCAAAATGTAAAGGAACTGCAAGTATGATCTCACTAAGCTTAGACTGTAGAGGCTAAAGTTGTCCCAGACTTCATACTCATATGTTGCCTATTAATCTAATTATCAAAGCTAATTATTATGCAAGAATTCATATAGATGATGGTTCTTTTCTTTCAATCACAGGTATGACTTCAACTGAAAATGTAAACCAATGCATTCACTTGTTACACTTCTATAGCTTTCTGGCATTTGTAGACATGGCGTGCACTTTTCTGAAAAGAATAATGACTTTTCACTGTACATGATACAACAAAGCACTGCATGATGCACTTCATTTTTGAAAGTGTTTCATAGATGCAAATTCTAACACATGATTAATTAGTTTTAAGTAATTCTCAGACTTTGTTATCAAAATTAAATTATAGGTAAACAAACTATTAGATGAACGTGTATTCATCTATTGTGCTTAAGGTTAGAGAATAAAAAAAAAAAAAGTCAGGCACTAAATAGGTAAATACTATAAAAGCGTTTATCTTCTATTAATCCCAACTCATTCTTTGTCAAAATCACTTCCAGAACAGCACAAAGAATTTAACTTTTCTGTAATAAAGAGTCTGGCTTCTAGAAACGTCTCTACAAGTACTTTTTTATATAAGTTAGAAAGGCAGAAAATATTTTATAAATAAGCCATGAAATATATCCTGAGAAATAGATAGGATATTGCTTGTTACAGGTCAGCTTTACCTACAACATTTTACCCATTAATACATATTTTTCACTGCGTTAGTAGCAACCACCACCCCTTGCAAATAAAGACCTCCAGCATTATTTCTGGTGAAAAAATGTTGTAGAGTTAACTTTCAGACAAGACTATACTGGTTGTCTAGTCTCTTCATATTTTTTAAGTAATATATATGCTAATTATTGAGAAAACCATGTTGGAATCTCATTTTACCTACCCACTTGTATTTTTTTTTTTACTTTAATTATATATTTTTCCTATTCAAGAGAATTTGTTTCATTTATTCATCTTTTACATATACCCAAAGTAGAGATACATAGAAAGAAAATAAATATTAAAAAATATATATTCACTTGAATGTATCTGTGCTACAGAACCAGAATAAAACAGAAACAGAAAATACATTCATCACACTGGCAGGCCCAACTTCATATGCCTGAGAGGATGAGTTTCACCATCCAACCTTCTCCAAATTCCACTTTTTGAGAACTTGGACTTTATGTGTTGATACTGAAGCCTATAACAAAACTTGACAGGAGGATCGAGCCTATAGACAGAAAATGTGAGTGTGTTCCTCCCTGCCATGCTCATAATCTCTGAATGCTTGTACTGCCATCACTGCAGCCTGCTTCTGTCCTGACCCACATGCACATGTTGCTCCTTCACATCACAAAAATAAATAAATAAATAGTAAATTTTAAAAAAGAAAAAAAAAAAAAAAAGGAAAACTGAGAAGAAATAAATCAGGGAAGAGCATTGAGGATTCTCACCAAATTTAGTTTAATGGGCTATGTAAGAAAAAGAAAAAATACTACATATACAGATATTTAGGATTATTTTCACTAGTATAAACTCAACTAATTTACAGGATTGTATTGCTTCCTTTCTCATTGTAAGAACTCACAAAGTACATATTGCTGTGGGACATGTTGCCCTTCAGAAGCATTTAAGTGTAGCTACAAAACACACTGAGTCTGGCCTTGAGTTAACGTCTTTGGGGGTTTCTAATAGAAAAGGAAAGGAAATTTTGTTCTTAACTGCTACATTGGCAATTGAATTTACAACTGCGTGCATACCAGAATAAGTCTGAATAGTGCCATAAAGATACAAAATATCCAGTATTTCTGGATTACATCTGAACATTTTATCTACTTTTCCCAAAATATTATCCCATCAGAAATTGAAGAAAGCAGAGGCACAGAAACTCCGTGTCTGTATTTAAACTTACCAGACTATTACTTTCAGATACAATGTCAGAGTGGGAAGAGTTAATGCTGAACTGGTCAAAATATTTTTAAAGTTATTTTTTAATAACTAGTTCCAGAGTTATGGAACTCCTTTACCATGGTTAATAATAACTATATATTCCAGAAAACACAGTTAATGAATATGAAAGTTTGTGCATCCTCACACAGGCACGCACACACATTATGTATGCTACAGTGCAAAACAGGAACAGTATACATGAAAATGTGATCTATGACAACCACGCATGAAAAGGTTTTATACAGAATTTTCTGGCGGGTTGCTAGATTTAGCAACGTTATCACTGAGCTCAAAAACACCAAAGGACATGCCAGAGAAAGTGTGGTGTGTCTTTCTGAAAATTCTGCAGTTCCTAGATCTTTACAAAGCACACTGCTTCTTGTATCCACTTAATCTCTGCACACATCTCCACCCCTACTTCCTTCCCAATGGTATGTGGTCTTGAAAACACAAATGTTCAAGTTTCCTGGAGCTGAGCTAAAGAGGAAAAGTCCCACTCCCAAGAGGCAAAGCTAGAGGCTCTTGGCGCCCCTGAAGTTGTTAACTACAGTACTACATAATGTGGCACTTCACCATAATTAGCAAGAGGGAAACAGCCTTTTTTTCACCTCCAGTGGCATTAAAGAGATAATCCAATGAATTCCAGATCATATCTAAAGGCTCAAAGGTCTCTGATCAAGAAAGTGCTTATAGGGACAGGGAGTGACATTTTATGCAGCAATCAGGAAAAAATAACAACAGCAACAACAAAAAATCAGACCAACTCAAAACTGCTCAAAACTAGTTGTATCTGCAAATATTGTTAGCAGCAATAACCTTAAGATGGAGCCAAAAAAAAAAAAAAAAAGTCCTGTAACTACTTCTTCCTCTTTAAATTTTTATTAAAAAATCTGAGACAAGACATACAGCATACCAATAGGGTCCCATGGTCCCATAAGGTTCCACAGAATTTCTCTTGATTTTATAAACACCATACTCCTCCTCCCTTATTTGGAAAGATTATTTCTAAAACTGGCACTTTGGGTATTTGAGATGGGTTAGACTGAAAATCTTTCATTTTCTGGTCTTTAAGTAACATTATTTCTTTAAACAATGCTGAAACACTTTTCCTTCTGTTATCTGTCTGTCCGGCTGCTGCTGTAAGTAAATTTAAAAGTGGAGAATTAAAGAAATTAAAGACAGTCCTGCAAACATTTAGTTCTTTGCACCTATTCATTGTGAAGCTTGTAGATAGTAATCCCAATGTCTCACATTTCCTATAGCAGTTTTAAAAGAAAAGGACCAAATGCATGGACTTAGTTCATTCAAATTGTGTGTCAGTGAAAAGGCGAAAAACAAACAAACAAAGAAATAGAAGTAGTACATGAAACATGCCTGCTAACAGTTTGAATCCCCCAGCTACAGAGGAAATCACACACAAACAGTACAATTACCTCTTGCTGATCTATCAGTGTGCCCTAGTGATTTTATAAAGGAACCACATCAAAAGGGAAAACAATTGTTCAGTTAACTATGCCTACTCATTCTTGAGTTTCTCTGCTGAGATTATCAACCACTTCAGTGGTGCTTTTCTATAAAGCAGACACCAGTCCACCAGAAACCAGACTAAACCTTCAATCTTCTCTTTTACACCAGTAAGACCACATTCTTTTCTTCTGCAGGCAATTCTGGCAGGGAAAAAAAATCCAGATTTTAACTGGTTAATCACAGTGGTAGTGTCTAGTCTTTTGGGGGCAGTTTTCACCATTTTCAGTCTGACATTTGGCCATGTTCAACATATTAATTAGTGTGTGCTCCAACCACAACAGCTCTTGAAGAGAATACTGCACAAGCCAGCCCTGTGCCAACCCTCTGCTGAACTTCGTGACATCAGAGAAGGGGACATCCAAGGGGACATGCACAGTCTCATCCTTGCAGAAGAAAAAAGAAAAAATCCAGGAGTTGTTTGTTTTTGTTTGGTTGGTTGGTTTTATTTTGTTTGCTTGTTTTGCTTTATATTTTTTTTTTCATGTTTCTGTGTATTCTGCCTCTTTATTACAGCTCCCTTATGTACTAAAGATGAGGAGCCACTATAATGGTCATTACACCACTGCTAGATAATGAGTGACCAGAAGTGTTGTCCTGCATGTAACTACACTTTCTATTTCTGTTCTGAGTCATGCTCAACTACAGATTATACCAACAGGGTGTATGTTTCTGGTGCTGGGTGCCAAAATTTTTTTAAAAAGCAATGTAGGTCACTGTCATTAAGCCAAACCAAAACCCTGTTAGTGCCAAATGTGGCACCACTGCCAACAGTTGTCTACTGTTAGACTATACCACCCATTGTGGGATCATTCTTCCTCTCTGTCTGTGGAATAAAGCAGCTGGAATTAGTTTGCCTGGAGTGACACATAACTGCAAATTCATTTTTGGACATGACAAGAAGGCCCCCTCCCCCCAACTTTAATTGACATAAAAAGATTTTTAATCACTTAAAAGATTTTTGGCATAATTGTGAACACAAAACTGCATTTACAAGACTGGACTTAGGTTTTGACAATGAAGCCCCTGAAAATAAAGATTGTATTAGTTTAAATATAAAAAAAAAAAATCATCTTTTTGCTGGTCAACCAGAAAGCCCAAATTTTCTTTTCAAATTTTTAGACTTCAAGAAAAATTTTCTATTTTTTTTTATCATTAACTTAAAATTAATACTGTAGCAATAAAACTTGAAAAGCTTGTACACGATCAGTAAGCCAAAAGAGACCACTTAAAAACAAGGGCCATAGCTTCTGCACTCTTACATACCTTGTTACCAGCATTTATTGACAGCTCCAAAACTACAGCTTCTGAAATACCACAGTAATTTCCTATTTTAGAACCGATGTAATATAGCAATATCCAAGAGAGCACAATAACTACAGAGAACTACAGAGAACTACAGATTTTATGCTGATAAGAACTGTAATGTTTTTTATCCAAGTGCTTCAAAGTGTCTTACAAGCATGATTACGATTTACCATGACTGGAAGATAAGCAAATGTATTGAGAGTTTAAGTCTAATAGCTGAGGCATCTGCTGATGTCCAAAGGAGTTTTGCTTTTGACCTCCATTCAGGCAGGAATTAATGAGGAGCTCACTAACGAAACTGAAGAACCTGACCCAAATTCTTAGAGAATTATTTGTATAGAAATGAAATTTCTTATTATTGACTGATAAAAGCTAAGCCAGGCGTTTTATGACTATGAATAGTTATGGTGTGTTTATAATGAAAATGAATCTTTTCAGTATTTGAGAAATCTATAAACAATTTCAAAAAAATGTGTATTACTTTTATTACCAATCATAAAAAATAGTAATTCTTGACTAAATTAAATGGAAAAGTAGGCCAAGCGTAACCCTTATATTATTTTAAAAGAAATTTACCTCAGGAAAATAATTCATCTGGTTTGAAGTTAAGGATACATAGGATACATATAAAAATTGTCTTCCTAACATTGGATGCATTATTGTGATTGTGTAACTGCAAAATGTCATTAATTAATACATACATTTTCATGCTATTTCTCATGCACTTGTTCTGCAAACTTTTATTCCAGAGTCTGTTGATGATTAAATGTTAGCCTCACAAAAGTTACATCTGGGGATTTTTTTTTTCTACTAAATATTCAAAGAAAAATATGTCTGAATTTTATTCTTGGCATTGTCAATGAAATTTTAGATCAAATAAGTCATATTTAGCCTTCTTTTTAGAAGTGTCAAATGTGGACATCATATAAACAGCTGAGTTCTCTCTTCAGCAGCCCATCCAAAGCATTTACAAAGAAAAATATGGTAGCTTTTCTATTTTGGGGGACCTTGTAATTACTTCCAAGATGTATTTCATTTAATAGCCTGTCTACACTGGGCAATCACTGAAGCGTTGTCCAGAGTTAGCAATGCCATCATATTACTAAGCTCTGCCAATGCAATAAATTTCTCTGCACAAAGGCACTCAGCACAAGTTGACAGTGTTCACACAAAGAGCTGGTACAAAGTTTTTACTGGGGAGTAGAAGAGTAGCTAATTTTGCAGCTGTGCTTATTTAGCTTACTTTAAACTGTTTTCCATATGGAGAGAAAACCCTAATCCTGTTTTAAAGATAATAAATATATCACAATACTAACTGGAGTTTCTCTCTCTCTTTTTTTTTTTTTTTTTTTTTTTGAAGGGGGTGGGGGAGGGGGGGAGAGCAAGGGAAGAAGAGGAAGAGTGCTGACTGAAGAATGGTGGCATTTAGTTCTGGAGTCTCCAACCACAACATGAAAGTAGGCAAATGCAAAATTCTATGTCAAAAGTTTTGAAATTAACAAATCAGCCCTGAAACAATAAACCACAGTTTCCCACACAGATGCCAAATAGCTGTTTACCGACACTAACACAGATTTACACATCCATGATTTAAGCTCACCCAAAACCTCAGCTGAAGAAACTGCTGACATCTCATCTTCCTTACACACAGAGCTACATTAGAAAACCAATTTCAAAGCTGTGAGTTTAATTGTTAAAGTCTTTTCTATATACCTTCGAGAAATTCATTGCAGAATACATTTCATGTGCTTTGCATACCTGATATATGCTTAGTTTGAAGAAACCATGAAGGACAATCAAGAGTGTCTCACTTCCTTCTTCATTACCTATTAACAGAAGGCTTAATGCCCCATGTCCTATGTAGTGAATTAAAGTTTTCTTTCAACAGGAAAGAACATCCTCATATGTTGACTGTACCAGGCATAGGTGTCAAGATGTTGGCAGTGCAGGATGCTGCTGACATGGCCTTTGTGAGGCGATGGAGACCACCCTTTACCAGACACTGGTGACCCCAGCCAGTTCCAACACCAGGCACATCTGAGCCGAAAGGCAACACTGGTGATGCATCTGGGAGCAGCTGTTTAAGAAAGAGAGTGAAGAAACACTCTCACAACAGAGTGAGGAAAAATCTGTAAGAACAAAAAACTGCAAACACCAAGGTCGGAGAAGGACATGAAAGAGTTGCTCTAGGACATCAGTGGAGCTGGTATTTCCCTGTAGCCTGTGGAGAGGACCACGCTGGAGTAGATACCATATTGCAACCTGTGGAGTATTCCGTGTCAAAACAGGAGGATATGCCCTGAAGGAACTGCAGCCTGTGGAGATGACCGACAAAGGGACAGGAAAAATGTGAGAGGGAATTAGTAGCAGAGACGACCTGTTGTGGACTGACCACAACCTCCCATACCCCTGAGGCCAGAAGGTAGGCAGGAAGTAGACAAGTAGGAAATGAAAGAATGAAGTTGAACTTGAGTAAAAGGGAAGGTAGGGGCCTTTTAGTTTTGTCATTGTTTCTCACCATCTAATTCTATTATAAATGGCAATAAGTTACATTAATATTCCCTACTTTGTAATTGTTCTACACATGATGATAATTCATAAGTGTTTTCCCTGTCTTTATCTTGGTGTACAAGTTTTCTCATCTTACTTTCTCCCCTTGAAGATTGGTGGTGAGAAAGCAGCTGGGTGGGGGTCTGGCAGCTGGCCAAGGTCAACCCACCACACTGAGAGAAGACAAAACAGGCTTTGCCTTTTTCTTCTTGTGACAGAATACCCTGTATTAGGGTGTCTGTCCTAGAGTAGTGTTCGGACCAAAATCCATAAACTTGACTTTTGGCACAAGTTGTCTTTCATCACTCATCTTTCATTACATTTTAAGCACTCTGTGTTCATCAATTAAAAATAAATAAATAAATAAATAAATAAACAGGTGACTATTTCCACATCTAAGCTTTTGAAATCTAGGAAAATACAGATTTCTATCTAGGTTTTTATACATCTGTAGCTGTTCTACTGAAGTACAGACACAAATATGAAGCACCTACCTACCTTACTTTCCTGTACATACAATTTGCAAATACACAAAACGTACTCATTTACCAAAAGATTTGTCCACCCTAGCAAATCTACCAAAACAGCTATTCTGATGTAACATAATACCCCTTATGGAAAGCTGGAATAAAAGGATCTTTCCGTCTTCTAAAGGATATTTATTCCTACTTTTAAAACACCTGTGCATACAAAGTAATTTATACTGAAATAACTACTACAGTATAAATTCCTTTGGACTTTTTATATTTACTTTTAGAGTGGCAACGAAGCATGAAATAAACAAGATCATGTATTTTAAACTAAAGGATAAATTCAAGCCCCTTCAACAAAAATGAAATAGCTGATTACTTTGTGCGGTTTCATTGCACTGTATTTCAAACTATTAGAACATTAGAGCTGTTTTTTTTTAAATTTAATATTTTCCACCAGATCATTTCCCAGACTAAGTTCATTCCCTGACCACCCAAACACTTCCTGCCAGCATGAAATAGAAATCAGTAAAGCAGTGATACAGACAACCACCTGTGCCAGGACAAGAGAAGGTTGCTAAGGGGAAGGGACTAGTGGGGAAGGGCCTCTTTTTGAAGCAGCTATCAATGAGGTCATCTCAGCTGTTTCATGGGATTGCACCCTTAAATTTATATGAATATCTGAAGCACTTCACTGTGAAATAAAAGATGTCCTTGAGTGTAAGGCAATTGCCTTAAGGAACAAGAGTTACTATGGTAGGAAAATAACTAATTTCTTGACTGTGGAATTCATTTTACGAAGGAGTTTGTGGTTTACTATCGAGGTCTTTAAGCACTGACCAATTCCAGTTTTAAGAATTCAACAGAGAGTAAAGAAATACTAAAAAATAAAGAAACTGAAAAATGCAATTCTGACTAACAAGTGATCTTCACCAACCCATTTCACGCACACTGTCTTTGTGAATTTTCTGTAAATTAAAACAACTCTTTTCCTTCAACACATAAACATGTACAGAAAAAAGGAAAAAAAATGCAATACATCTAGAACTCCTGCAAAATGGATAGGGAAACAAACTCATCCCACCCCCAATTCAATAATAATGCCTGTGTTTTTCTGGCAGAACTAATGCTAAGTTTCTCCACACACTCAGCGTGTGCACGCAGGCAAAGAGTATAGATTTTTTGCATCAGTAAGTTATTTGGAAGAATCTCCAGAAGTGTGCCGAGGCATGCTTCTGGTGCTGTGCCAAATTATGTGCTTCTGTTTGTGGCTTTCAAATATGGATTAGGCAGATGCACAAGCATGTACTATTTGGCAAGTACTGACAATAGCCTACTCTGAATTTAGTAATTTATTTTTTTCTTAAGTTTTACTAGGTGAAAGAAAAAAGTAATGACTTATTTTTGGGGATCCATCTTCATATCCCTTTGTTCATTTGCAAAAGACAAGAAGACCCTGTAACTCCAGAAGGCCCTCTTTAGATAATTCTAGTTCAGGAATTTCAAATTGAAGGTTCAAATGTCGAGTACTTTTTAAATGGAGTTTGCATTTGTACTCGCTGTTATTCTAAGACACCTCAAAAATTCCAGAAGTCCCACTGTGGAAGTCTCTAATACTTTAATTTCTGCCACAGATCTATTTGGAAATCAGTTTAATAAAAAGTTATTTGGCATGTCATTCTTGTGCCTGGACTGTGCCATAGGTAAATACAGACTTTTGCACAATACATACCATGGATTCACAGGCTTACCATAACAAACACCCACAGAGCTCTTCCTCTTCTTACTTACTACCACAATCTTGAATGACATACCTAGGACAATATTTCATGATTCTCCAAACTTCAGAGTTTGAAGCACAGGAATTTCAAAGAAAGCTTTATTCTAGATTCTGCAATCATTACAACATTCTGCAAATAACAGACTTTAATCTTCACTTTAATCTGAATTTACCAGGAGTATAAACACAAGTGCCATCATCTTCTATAAATCACATATAAAAAGTCATGCAAGGTCATTCCATTTACAGTCTTTCACTTTCCTCCATTTATAGAAAGAATAATAGTTGAGTTACACATGGAAAAATGTACAGAAACCAGGAAGCTTTGGGGAAAAAAAAAAAAAAGGTAGAAAGGATTAGATACTGACAGTGGCTCATTGTTAATTGAGTCCCATGTGTGAAAGCTACAGAAAGATTAGTTTATACAGCTGCTGCTATTTGTCAAAACATTGCTAACAAGGTACACATGTTAAATCTGAGTCTCCCATTTCAGTCCCCCAAAAAAGAATGACCACACTAAATTCTATTACAAATATTGAGAAAAATTGTTGTTACTTCCTGGGGCATTCATTGATTTCAGGCATGCATATCTATCTATCTATCTCTATCTATATGTATATATAGATACACACATATGTATATACATACTCTCTTTATTATGACAATAAGAATTTTAGAAACATTTTTTCCCATCAGATGAAAACTGGGTATTTCAAGAGAACAGAAATAAGAACATAAGAAAACTGAATATTAAATATTGGTAAATTCTCTTTTGTATCTCCAAAAGTGTTTAATGACTGTAGAGAAAAAAAAAAAAAAAAAAAAAAAAAAAAAAAAGTAAACACATTCATTGTCAGTAGAAGCTAAGAACTTTTAAATCAAAGCCATCCATAACTCAGTAAAAGTACAGCATTTTGCTGTGAAAATTACATTAACTTACATTTATTCTGCGTGGTGGTTTTTACTGTTGTTGTTTGTTTTTTATTTTATTTACAAATTAAAATAAAATAAGGGAGACTAAAAATTAAATTAAATGAGATACCACTACAATGAAGAAACACAGAGAACAAAGTAGTCTAGAGCAAGCCTGTACTTCAATGCAAACAGGAAACCAGGTCTTGTGAAGAGTGAAGATAATTAACTGGAGCCACCCCTGTTGCTGCTATCCTAGGTCACATTACAAGGGTGGGCTACATTGCTAAGTGGCAGCTGGGTACTTCAAAGGGAGCCAGCTCCAAGGCACAAGCTGCATCTGAAAAGCAACACCAGCACCCACCCCCTGACACATGGCCTACCTCATCCCTGTCACTTGAACTGGAAAGGAGCTATTTGAGAGGGCGGAGCTGACCACTCCTTTATTCATATTGCTATTAAAATGATCGGTATATTTACATGGTATTTTGCAGGCAGCCATACACAAGACAACTGTGCCAAGAGCCAGCTGGCCAGAACTGAGTGCCTTATAGTTGCTAAAACGTGCTTGGCTGGCTCAGAGCATAGAGAAAACTTATTTGTGTCTGCTTACAAAACACTGTACAAATATGTCCTAATTTTGCTTCAGTTTTCTTAACTGAACTACTGTAAAATCCTCTCTGGTATCTCCCTGGAAGGTAAGCTCAGTTTTCTTTGTATAACTATTAGTCTAGGATTCTGTTACAGAGATACCCAGCTGAAACAGACTACACAGCAGCACCCAGAAACATCCTTAACAATGTACTTGTGCTTTGCTGCCTACAGCTAGATGCCAGCAAGATAGTAGTACCACATGAGCTTAATGCAAAAGGGAGTTTGGTGGAGTGTCACAGAACCAACAGGAAGTGTCCTGGTAAATATCAGCCCCAACTTTCAACAGCTGAGAATGCAGTAATATGGCTTATTTGAATGTGCACTGGAACCCTACACTGGATGTAAGAGTTCTCTTTCAGTTTTGCTATTGATCTTTGGCCTAAAGAAACTCACTTAATACCTTAAACGTAGAAATGTTATGTTTTTACAGACCCCTCACTGATTGTCATGTACACTTAGACCTCAATAGCTTCAAGACAAGAACTCTCTCTTGTGTGTCTGCATAGCTCTCCTATGTTTGGCTAACCTTTTTCATAACAAAAATAATTAAAGATTTCCATCTTTTTACATGTTGTAGAGTTTTTTTCAGGACATTAAATATTTCTTGTGTTGGATTCAAGTTCACCTCAGTAAGCAAATAATATTTGAATAATCCCATGATTATGGAAGAAAGGAAGGGGAGGGGAAATAAGAACCACAACAAATAAACTATATTCTCTGTACTCAATGAACATTTAAATTTATCTGCCAGACAACAAAAAATTATACCTGTAAGTGCATATGTGCAATAGAATTTAATCCCTAGATGTTAAGACTTTCATTGTTACAGAAAACCTCTTGTATATTAATCTCAGTTGCACTCATTTCAACCTGAGGCACCTGCCTCATTTAAATATGTTTAACAAGTGTTATTGAGTAAGAAAGGTAGAGGATAATGGCTATGACAGTTATGTCAGCTCAGAGTTTGACTTTGATGTACTTGCTGTACCTCTGCTTACATATTTGCACCACTGGTGGTAAAAACAGCATTGGTTCTACACAGTGCAAATGCCAGGTTACTGTAGAAAGTTATTATCTATAATTTACAGTTTTGCAGAGTCAGAAGGAAGAAGTGGTAAATAAATAAAACAAAAGCAAGTCACAAAACACAGAACTTAATCACTCTTTATGTGGTCATATAAACACAACCTACAGTGGTAAAACCCCCAAAACCAAACTTGAGTAACAATTATCAGAAAACCAAAAGAATGTATAGCAATGATTTTACCCTGTAATTCTTATTGGATGTACTGCATCAATGGCATGGTTTAACTTCATTCTCTTAGCTTGCTTCTAAACTGTAAGCATGGATGTAATCATAATTTTTTTGGCTTTTAACTCCCTCTGTAAACCATGCAGAGATAAACTGCTATGAGTGAATACGCACACTACTAATAATTATGTTTTGACAATATAGGTAAAGAAGATAAAAAAATATAAAAACACCAAAAGGAAAGCTAACCACAGTAATTATGAAGATCAAGCCAGAAAGCATATCAAGGTCACTTGTGGATTACATTAATTGTTGCAGACCAGAAGTTTAATTCACGTGAACAAAATACTCGCATTAAAAAGCAGAGGCCAAACATAACTTCTTAAAAATCTGGACTGGTTTAGATGCCTCATATTTCTCACTTTTCAACAGATGTTTGAGACAACAGTACCTACCAGGTATGTTCAAATATTTACTTTGTGTAGAAAAAAAAATAATAAAAAAATAAAATAAAATAAAAATATATATATATATAGTCTCTTCAACTGCTAAGTCTTTAGGAGATTTTCACTTCAATACTGTTATCTAGATTAAAACTGTGCACCAGTTGTATTTATTTGGCTTCCAAGATGAAACTCTTAAGTGTTCTGAAAGAAATATAATCTTGAATTGTGTGACTTTTTTCGTGCTTCTATTGAGAGTTTGAACTGCTGGCAGAAGAACATGCTACCAAAATGTTTTTTAAACAATGAACATTATGCTACTAATCTTCACCATTTCTTATAAACTACCATGTACTTTGATCATTAGATAAATAATTTTAAAATCTATTAAAAACAATGTTCAATATGATTCTATGGACTGATAACAAACTATTTAAATGAGTAATCTCTATAGTATAGATTAAAAACAATTTTTTAGATATTTTTGCTTCTGAAGACAATGAATTTATGCATTTTGACAGTCAAAACCAAAAATCTACAGCTGTTTTGAGAGTTTTTATTTCAAAAACAAAGAAATATATTTTCATTTTAAATCCTATAAATTTATTAATATAATGTTAGATCTAATGAAAATTCATGGCAACATGTGCTAGGTCCTAGAATTTCTTAGGATCAGCATATTATCCTATTTGCATCAATAACAATGATGCCATTATGAGAACAAGCACCATCTATGGAACTCTCAAGAGTACCAGGCATTCCCAGCACGACTCATGAATTTGTCCTTTAAGTTTGCACATATGTTCTGTTTGCGTTAATATAAAAAAAAAAAAAAAAATTTAATCAAAATTATTTCATTTCTGTCTTAGTAAAGTTATAAATGCATAACTGTTATATCTACAAGTCTTCTGCTGTTTAGTATTGAGTATTAAGCTTTGGCAACCAGCTACCAAGCTTAAGAAATTTAAGTGTTCACTACAGTTCACACAAATCTTTTTCTAAAGCAAAGCCTTAGCTACTTTCCAAGATTTTCTCTATTGATAGATATTTTGACAGCTAATGCAAGCAAAAACATGTTAAAAATCTTACCATTTACAAGCATGAGAGCAGTTTTTCTTTACTGACTTCAGATTTTAGTGCCAGAGGTAAGATATGCAGAAATAATGTTTGTAATAAAGAATGTGAAATAGAATATACATACCTTCTCATGAAATACATATATATATTTTCTTATTCATATCTGAAGTCCTTTAGAATATATGTTCAGAATACATTACCACAAATGAATGGAGAGAAACAGTTTAATAATTTGTTTTGTACAATAATAATTAAATGCTGGGAAATACAGAATGCAGGTTGGAATAAAGCTACAGTGTGCAGCATACACCATTAACATATCAACTCCATAGAAAATTTTTGAAACACCATTACACACCACGATCACAACTGAGATGAAGAGCTTACTGTGCTTGGTGCTGAAATGAGGCACAGAAGGACATTGATCTCAAACACCTGCATTCGTTATCCTCTCAGAGTTTCAAATCTATGTAAAAGCATTTCTAGAAACAGCAAGATAAAACAGAATGTTTATATAATTATCTGTTATTTTATTTAGGTAGCCAGGAGACAGCATGTTATTTTAAGTGGCAAATTGCGCGAAACTCTTTCTGCATTCCAAAGGTCTTCATGTTCAGCAAGAGCCCCTTAACACAGCAGGATGACAGGATATCCTGTTATCTTAATGACTTAATGAGGTACATTGGTTCTGATGAAAAAGAACATTACTTGTTCTAAGATATGAAATTCCAATGTAGAAAACTATGAAGGATATTACACGGAATCGCTTGCTATGAGTACTTAAAAAAAAAAAAAAAAAAAAAAAAAAAAAAAAAAAAAAACACCACTCTTCAAAACTAACTAGTTAGTTTCCTTCTTATTTAGAATCAATTCCCCCTTCTTCTTATGTTGTCACAATCTTCTGTAATGCTCTGTTTCCAGATCATAGAGGGGATTGTTCTAAGATGTCAAAAAAACAAACAACACAAAAACCAATCATGTAAAATTTAAATGGAATACAAATATTTGTCATAATATTTGGATTTAACCTAACATAAACAAAAGATAAATTCAGCCCCTAAAGCACTGACGGAATTCGTTAAGGGTCAGGGAGGAGAAGAGGAGTGAAATAGTGTGCACAATTATGCCAGAGTAAACTGATCTTACACACTTGTTATTTTGAGAATTCTTGTTCTGTGCAGTTTTAAATAAATAAATATATAATCTAGTGACTGAATGAATTAATTGCTCCTAACAAATGAAGATGACAATATCTTTTTGTTGTTGTTGTTGTTCTTTTAACTAGTTTTAGATCACATGCTTGCTAGACTAGGCAAAAACCCTAAGGCCGTAAAGACTTCAACCATGTAGCTCCATATCTCTAACAGAGTCAAAAATGTCTGCAGACATAAGGGATTATTTTTTTTTCAAAATTTCTTTATATTTTCTGCAGCATTTTTTCCTCTGACCTGAACTCAGTTCCCTACAAAGTGGTGTTCCGTTGTACTCATTGCTTCTTCCACTTGTCACAAAAACACTAAAGCATTGTCTGACAAATTTATCTGCAGCATATTGTAATTTTTAAATTATTGCTCTAACTAAAAAACTGGGTAAAAACTATCATAGAAAGTTGCACACCTGGAACTCATTCTTAATTGGAATCTAATATAATACAAAAAGTTTTGCAGAACAGGACATTGGAGTTCCAAGAGCAAAAAGTAAACTTTACTGAGATTTTGCATCTATTTTTTCCCCAAGTCTTTAGTATTAATGTCTGTGAAAATTAATGTGCAACTTTTTTGCCTTTAGTTAAGAGACCTATTCCATGGAGGTTTACATCTTACAATTATTAGTTACTTAATTCTCTCCATTTTGTTCTGATTTTTAAGCTATTTTTGTAGAGTTCATTTAAGTAGCACATTCTGTATAGGTCTGAAATTCTCTATTTCTATCTAGAAAATATACATTAAAAAGGATTTTCCACTTCAGACAAGCTAATTAGTTCTGAGCAAAGTGGGCAGTTAAAACCTCATTAAAAACATTAAGAATATAATTCCCAATGACTTCACACCTTAACGCATCAGGCAAAATGTGGACCTCTGATGTGAAAGGAGCAATTTGGATAACTACAGGTGGCATGGGAGAAAAATCTATTGAAAAACATTTGTTCCTTTAAGAAGAAGACTGTTTAATTATGCGTCTTGCACATTTAAAGAAACTTGGTTCATAATATCCAGGAAAAAAAGGAAAGGAAAGGAAAGGAAAGGAAAGGAAAGGAAAGGAAAGGAAAGGAAAGGAAAGGAAAGGAAAGGAAAGGAAAGGAAAGGAAAGGAAAGGAAAGGAAAGGAAAGGAAAGGAAAGGAAAGGAAAGGAAAGGAAAGGAAAGGAAAGGAAAGGAAAGGAAAGGAAAGGAAAGGAAAGGAAAGGAAAGGAAAGGAAAGGAAAGGAAAGGAAAGGAAAGGAAAGGAAAGGAAAGGAAAGGAAAGGAAAGGAAAGGAAAGGAAAGGAAAGGAAAAAAGAAAAGAAAAAAGGCTCTGAGAAGATAATGTGAAGTTACTCCTTGTGAATTAAAGCACCATCCTTGAATATCTTGAATATCTTATTATCACACTGAACTGCTCAAAGGCTTTATTTATGTTCTAGCTCTTGTATATCAGTCAAAACACAGGCTCCCAAAGTCTTGTCTTTGGGGCTTTGAACATTATTTGACTAATTTCAGAGAGGTGAAGAGGTAATTGTTTGAAATGTTTGAAACATTCATAAAAACTATCAAGTATATGCCATAGTCTAGAGGAATAGCAGGCTATTCAACTCTGCAGCTTCTGGCAGCAAGCTAGGATTCTATAATATTTTCCACCATGCCATGTTTTTGTGTTAGTCTGTTAACCTGAGTAGCTGTAACTTAGTGACCTTTATACAGCTTATTGAAATCTCAGGCCATTCTTCTTGTCATGTGCAGAGTGGCTGTGAATTTTAAATGCAGTGAGTCCAAAAATGGGGGACAGTCTAGATGCACTTCATCACTGATGTAGGCTCTAATTAATTTTGGACTTCAGGGCTGGTCTTCCTCCCTACAAATAGGGTCCAACTCACCTGCCAAGCTCTTTCTCTTAAATTTTCTACAGATGTTTTATTACATCTGTGCTGTGGACAGGAAGTGACAGGAAATAACATCTCTTTTCTATCTTCAGCTGGATAGCCCAATGCAAAGTGCAAGCACACAAGTGAAATCTACAGACTACATGTCAAATGAACCCAGCACTGTGACTCCACCTGCTTCTGTGTATAACAATACCAGGCCCACAGGAGCTGGAGGCAACCAAGATAAGGCAGTAGCTTAATGTTCTTTCCACACCAGACCTCCAAGAGAAGGTCACAGAAGATATTCAACTCCATCTGCAGCAAATGCTACCACAACTATGCGGATATTCTCTTCTTAGAGGACAGCAAAGGAAGTCTATTCCTAGACTCTACGACCCTTCATGAGGGCCTTTATATGAAAGTCCTGTATTTATCTCAACATGACCACCATCTCCTCTTACTCAGATATCTTTTCTCCTTGCAGTCTTATAAATAGACCTCCAAAATATATGCCGAGAAAACTCTTCGAAAGTATTACTTAATTCAGACAGAGTCGAACTTTAGCACAGGCTTTAAGTGCAAGACCCAAAATGCCACAAAATTGTACTGAAGGCATTGATTTCTGTGCTTCCCAAAGCTCCAAAAACAAGACAGTGACAGTCATCAACCTATTAGATGGAGGCCTCTTTCAGTGTCTAAAAAATTCTCAATAGGTAACACAGGTAAAGAACAGCAGTGACAGCACACAGTTGCATATAGCATTTTTCTCTCATGTAAATCAAACTATGCACGAAGAAAATAAAGGAGAGACAAGAATACGCAGGGATTTGGTTCTGCTAATAATCAATTGTATAGCAACAGAAAACTGTTACTTTTTTGTTGTAGTTTTCTTTTAGGCCACATAAAATGCTTCCTCAGAGTTTTCTTTAACAGTCCTGAGATTATCACAGTTGGTGCAACAGATGTTGGTCTCTAGGAAGAATGGCCTGATCCTGTAAAACCTGCTTTCTCATGTGCACACCCTTTGAAATCAGTGGGATTTATGTAAATAGGGATTTGCAGGATTAGGTCTGCAGTCTAGAGAGTCTGCAGTACTTCAGTCATATCTGTTCTAGTTTTGCTGCCTGGGATCCCACTACATCAGAATAGCTCCTGAACAGGCCAAATATCTTACAGAAGTAATATGAATCTGAAAACATTCCTTGCAACATGAATTTAGCATTAGATCTCTATACTACTGTATCAAATAGAGCTCAAAAGAATCAGAGCTGATCCATATAAATGTACAAAATACAAGAATGCCGATTGCATTTACAAAACTGGAGAAATGGGAAGAAAGAAAAACAAAAAACAAACAAACAAAAAAACCTACTTCTTCTTCTTTCTCTCCCCAACAATGGATCAACAGGTTAAGTACGCATATTGTCCTTTCGCAACAGCAAAACTTGGAGCTGGAAACATTTAATATTCGATAAGTTTGGGTTGCCATGGAGACTGAAAAGGAGAGGCTAATGCTCAGAAGTCAACATAATTGTATAGCACAGGGGTTTAAAAAAAAATTTTTTAGTGTCACTGACAATGGAGATGGCAGACACAGATACAGTCAGCACCATGAACATAAGAACTCCAGACTTCCTCATTGAGATAGAATCAGAGAATCGGAGAATGGTTTGGATTGAAAGGGACATTTGATTCCAAGGCATTTAATTCCAAGACCCCTTCCATAGGCAGGGACACCCCTCACCAGACCAGGTTGCTCAAAGCCCCATCCAACCTGGCCTTGAACACCTCCAGGGATGGGGCTTCCACAGCTTCCCTGGGCAACCTGTTCCACTGCCTCACCACCCTCTGAGTAAGGAAATTCTTCCTACCATCTAATCTACCCTTAGTTTTAACCCATCCTTAGTTTTAACCCACCTAAGCTCAGAAGGTAAGGAAATTCTTCCTACCATCTAATCTACCCTTAGTTTTAACCCATCCTTCCTTGTTCTATCACTCCACCCCTTGAAAAAGAGTCCCTCCCCAGCTTTTCTGTGAGCCCCCTGAAAGACCACTAAAAGGTCTCCCCAGAGCCTTATCTTCTCCAAGCTGAACAACCTCAACTCCTTCAGCCTGTCTTCATAGATGGCAGTAGAAATCTCATTCCCCGGTTGCCCAAAGACCACAGAGCACCACATTTCTGACACAAGGCTGTCATCTTCTAGTCCCTCCTGAAATCCACACTCAGGCACTCTTCATTTCACCTCCTCCCCATTTCTTCTCTCTGGCCCTGTAGGCACTATTTTCTCTTATGTCCCTGTATTCCCCCAGGTTCTGGAAGTAGCTGGTTAATTGCTGTAGTTTTCATTGGCAAGAATGCACACATAGGCCATGGCCATCAAGCAGCCACACAGTGACAGACACCAAAAAAAGCTTTTCAATGATAGCTACCTGGGAAATGCCTGGCACATTTGTTCATCAACAGCGATGTTCAGTGATGCACTCCACAGCTCAGGTGAGCACCAACCAGGCAACAAGAAATATGCTGGTATGTGTCACTTTCAAATAGGTCCTATGCTACCAGTGATACAGAAACTAGAACCAGCCTTGGGAACTAAACTAATGCATCCTTGTCAATAATACACACAATAACTAGGAAGTGTGCCAACAACCTTTCACTCAAATTTATGAAACAATAAGTCAACAAACATAGACTCATATGCATACTTTATTAAAATTAAAAAATAAAACTTTCAGCTGAGAGAAGTTCAAATGAGCTTGCTATGGTATATTTTTCACCCATAGGTCCATAACACCTTTCAAGGAACCATAGTAGCAGGGTACATAAAACCACAAGGAGATGTCCTGTCAGTGTACCCGTGCTGCTTTCAGGACCAAGTAGGCTTTACGTATCACTGTTAGATACCATGTATGAAAAATTCAGCAGAAACAATTTAAAAGAATTCACAAAATCACGTATCAGCTGGGGTTGGAGGGGACCTCTAGCAACCACCTCGTCCAGCTGACCTGCTCAACAGGGACCACTTAGGGCTAGCTGCACAGGACCATGTCCAGATGGCTTTTGAATATCTACAAGCCGTGAGACTCCACAAACCTCTCTGGGCAACCTGTGTCAGTGTTCCACCACTCTGACAGTAAAAGTGTTTCCTGATGTTCAAGAGGAACCTGCTGTGCTTCAGTGTGTAACCATTGTCAGTCACTGGACCCCTCTGAAAAAGAGTCTGACTCCATACACTTTTTACCCTCCTTTCAGGTATTTATCTATGTCATTACAACCCCCCTGAAAACCCTCTTTTCTATAGGCTGACCAGACCCAGCTCTCCTAACCTTTCCTTATAGAAGAGGTGTTTCTGTTCCTTAATCATCTTTGTGGCCTTCATTGGATTCTCTCCATGTCTCTCTTGTGCTGGGGCAGCCAGAACTGGACACAGGACACCCCTGTGCTTTTTTGCAAGTTTTCTTTCCAGCTGGGTGGCACCAGTTGGTTGTGTGGGGTTGTTCTTCTCCGGATGAGGGACTTTACAATTCTACTTGCTAAATTTCATAAGGCTTCTGTCAGCACATTTCACCAGCCTGTCAAGGTCCCCCTGGATGAAATTCTAGAGCCTTTATTTGCTACTTAAAAGCAACAAATAGATTAATCATTAAATTGTTCTGTGTGTTCTGCCACTCTTTTCCAGGACATTACAATGAGAGCCAGGACTTCATACATATGACTGCTACAGTAAAACTGTCACTAATCACTGCTTTCCAAAATACATCCCATAACTATTACTTTTCAGCAGTCTTATCTGAAAGAGCTAATAGTGTTGCTTTATAGACCTTCTTCTTAACTATGTTGGCCTCAGACACAGGATGCCTATTAAAGGCAAGAGAAGTGTCATGAGCATGTGGAAAACACAATAAATATCTCATTATACCTTAATATGGAATTTAACAAAAAGTCTATGTATAGCCTTCTCTGTAGTTTCTTCACCAGATGGAGTAGGGACTTCTGTGTTAATGCTCATCCTACTGTGAAAGGCTTCAACAAGCCCAAGTTACCATTAATATGGTTTGAATTCTGACAAGGTCAAACTGGCTGGACTATATTTAAAAACACTTTTATCTTTCTGCAATAGGACAATGTATTCTAAGACTATATACTGCAGGAACATAAGACTTTTCTGCTGATTTAACCTAGGCTCAGAAGCTAATGCTCTCCACTATGCTTCAAGTTAATTACTACTGAACAATGCAGGAAAACAGCAGAGGACTCCAGCACAGTACCAAGAGAATTAGCATGCCCTTTTGACCAAGGAAAACTAAGCAGACTGCATTCAGGAAAGCAATTACAAAACTGTAAAATTCTGAGAGAAATTTTGGGTGATTTTATTTGTTCGCTATTTCTGAAGCTCAGAAAAGGAGTAAATTTGATTACTGCATTAACATTACAGGACCCTGAGGTTATGAAAGACATCAAGAGGTCAGATGAACCACCTCTCTGCTGGACAACTGGATCACATTTAAGCATGTCATGTTGGTAGATGTTTCCTAAACCTGTCCTTGATAAGAATTACATGCTCTCCTTTGCCAGTCTGTACTTCTATAATCATTAGAGAGTTACTGAATTTTATTTTTTCCAAAACACAGTCTTTTCTGATGAAATGTTAAGCCTTTATTTCTCAACCTATCTACAAGGCAGACTAATTAGAATTCCATAAATCTTTTGGCTACCTCTAACTAATTCACACTTATTTTCTGAATTTACATTTTTTTCACCCAAAACTCTACATTATTGAACACCATTGCACCATAAACCCTTTCAGTAGAATGCAGTTAGTGCTTTGTTAGTCAGAACAATTATTGCAACTCAGAGCAATTCAGATTTATGTTTTGGTCCACAGTACTGTATGATTATTATTTAACTCTGCAAGGATTCTGGTCCTAAACCTGAAATATGGTTTTCAATATACATGCTTTACATCACACAAATGTTGGAGGACAAACAACAGATTAATTGCTCACCCTAATGCTGTGTTTGTGAGTGCTAAGAAGTCATTCCAAATGTTCCAAAAAGGATTAATGCAGTATAACAAGTCTATTTAATTCTGAAAGACCAGTGATCCTCATTTTACTATAAGCAGCTTTTCCTTTATTTGGAGACTGAAAATAGAACAGAAATGATTACATGACAACTATAATTCTTGTACCAGAATATTCAAGTTACAGAAGAGGTATAGCGTAAAGAATGTGCAAGAGGCCAGGGAGGACTATATACACACACTGTATTTGTGTATGACAATGCAAGATTAGGCATGTGTTTTAAAATTAACCAGCACTCCTCACTATAGTCAAACTGCACAAACAATTCTTATGCTCTGTGTAACAATAAGATATCCGTTTCTGTAACAAGGAAAAATAACTCCAGCAACAATTAAACCAGTTGCAGTAATTACACATAGTTTAAAAATAATAAATAAATAAATAAAAACAATACCTCAGATGTAATAAAATAAAAGAAGTCCATGACTCCTTCATTATAACCTTTATAGACGGCTGAACTGCAGACTATGAATGCATTTGTGGCAAACCAAAAGTTGGTATAGTTTACTTTAAATTATGTGTCTGAATCTAGACAGCCCAATCAATTTTCAATTCTCCTTTCTGCATAGGCTGGTTATTCTTTAACTGGAAGATAAACAATAGAATAACTTTTGATGTTAACCCTCTGTAGCTCCAAACTGCACTGATTCAGTACTACCTGGGAAAAGTGCATGGATGACTTCTTTTCCTTTGCATAAATTAGTGTCACTTCCCACTCTTCAAAGTAGACACAGTCATTCTGTTTGTGTTGATGTTACATCTGGGCTCATTACCAACCCCCCAAAATATCATAAAGCAGGAACTGAGGAAAACAATGACTTTAGAAGGAAAAGTAGCTGTCATGTTGAGTCCAAAAAGGACAAGTTCCATATCAAGTTCCGTAACAAGTATTTTGGAAGGTATCAGTGGGGGCTTTGGACACAAGTAGGCCTTTCAAGACAAGATCCTGGAATAAACCATTACAAAACAAGATCAGGATATTAAATAAATCTGAGCAAATGGGCTCTGTCTGAGCTACCTTACAAAGACCTGTGCAAGTCAGCAGTAAGATAAAACAGGATGACCAGCATGTTCCAGATACAAGTGCACTGTTACGTGAATTTTATCTCACACCCTGGACCAAACTCCTGACCATCCATCCTGTTCCTATGTCAGTGTGTTGTGGGCTGAGCTATTCACCCACTGCACTGAAAAGCTTGGGCATCAGAGTAGGTGAGAGGGATGGGAACCAGGCTGAACTCAAAAGCCACACTTACAGACACTACAGATTCATTCTGTGTGCTTGGTCGTTTATATGAACATATACATAACTGCCTGTGATTACTGTTTCTTTCATCTTTCTTTCTAAAGCATTTTTTCTTTCCACTGTCACAAGGCAGCAAAATTCAGACAGCCTTTTAGCACACCAAAACCATGGCTCCATCCTCAAGGAAGGCTGAAACACGGGTGGAATCTGAAGAGGTGCTCCCACCACAAACCTGGTCTTCAGATAATTCTGGGTGGTTTCCCTCTGCCACCTCTCCCACAGCAGAGTACCACCGCAGGGCTTGCAGTGGAGGAATGCTTTGCGCTGGCCCTCCCTGCTTGGGCAAGTTTATTCCGTCTGGGCATGAGAAAATGGGGTAAGACATTTCTTTACCATGCAGAGCCCACTTGGGGGCTGGGCCACAAGCAGGCAGATTCTGCTTGCTGTGAAATACAGGAAGGTTTATAATTTTTCAGCTGGTACATATCTAGGCATTTTGCAATCCCCCCACTGAGGCAACATTACAGCAAGCGGTGATCTCCCTTGGGACCTGAGGAAATCTGCTGTGGTCACCCACAGCTGGATATTAAGCCATGGGTTTTGAAGTCCTTGCAACTAAGCACTGATTTATATTTCACCTTGTCATTACAGGGACACCATTCAACCTCCATGCATAAGCAGTCCCACCCTCCTCCTTCAGAGGAATAATATAACAGCAATCAAAAAACAGACCTCAACTGAATTAAATTAAAGGTATGGTCATTTACAACTTGATGGGAACACTGTATGTGCAAATATCTGATTTTATTTTTTTTTCCCCAAAAAACATGAATGAGTTGACAGAGAAATCAGCCAGACTGCAGAAATAAACCTGATCACATGCTGTGAAGTCAGTGCATTCTACCAGAAATAAAGTATGTTTTAAATGAAGCAGATTTGCTTGAATAAATTTACTCAAGTGAGAAAAGTTTTCAGGCTAAGGCTTAAATTAAGAACATGCCAATTATCTGATGAGTACTGGCTTACAAATTTACCCTCTGTTTTATAATGGTACCAGTACTGTCATATGAGCTTTCCTAAATCAAGGCTGTATCATGCCATCAGTTTTTTCAAACAGATCCAGTCACTGATTTCAAAAGGCAATGCTTCCTAAAACTGCAGCATAATACAGCAGATGATTAGATGTAATACCCAACTCAGAAAAAAAATAAACTGTCCTAACAATGAAATTGTAGGGCAATTACAGAGAGCACAAACCTAAAACAAGGAGCTGACGTTAAAATCAGGGACATTCACGGTAGGCAGCCTGTCAGGATACAGTGCTGATGACTTCCCCTCTCACCAAGAGTCAAGCCTAACTACAAGCAGTTTTTTTGTTTGTTTGTTTGTCTGTTTAAAAAAAAAAAATTTCTTTGTCTCCTCTTAATAAGTTTAGACCCTGCATCAACACTATGTGTAACATTCTTTTCAAGTTCTTTGCTTTGGAGACCATCATTGCACTTGAATACAACACTAGTCTTTAAGAAAACAAGGTTCTGACACTAAAGAAATCATAGCTACTTACAGGATGTCCCTCCATTCCCAAACAATAAATTATTTAGATCACCTTCTTTTTCTTTTTTTTTTTCCAAAAACAGAACTAGTGTACATGTGCATTACGACCTGATTGCAAAATATTTTCCAAACTGAGACTTTTTTGCAATATATACCACTTGAATGATGCTCAAAGTAAAACAAGACTGATGAAGACTTACAAGCATTTGCTCTTGAGAAACACAGTGAATCTGTGCACCCTCAAAAAACAGAAGTGCTTCACAACCTGAGGGAAGGACAAATTTCACTCTAGCCTCTAGCAATCATCACCTCTTCTGCAGAGGAGGGCCACCTCTTTGTCCCCATCACTGGCAGCAGACAAGAGGTGGTGATGTTGAGAGTCAGCCACTTCCAACAGAGGACAGGGCAACTCTGGATGGATGCTGCTGGTGTGAAAAGTGGGGACTGAGACCTTCTTGTCAACAATTACCACAGAGAATCAGAGGAAACAGCAATACTGCTGAACAATGGGGAGGTCAAGCTCTTTACAGCCATTTCATGACCAGACAACTCAAGGTCAAGAGATTCAGGTAGCAACTTGGCCTGGGCATAAGTTACAGCACAAATGAATTGTTTTAACAAATCGGCTTTGGTCAATTAAACCTAACAAGACATGTTGCATCATGTAGCAGGGTCCTTGACACTAAGGCCAGGAGCTGAGCCTGGCCTCATAAAACATGTCTTTTAACACTGCATAACAAATTTAAGGTAATTTGTCCAGAAACTGCAGATGTCAGAATAAGAAAATACAAGTCGATTTGACTAGGAAATGTTTACACACTTTTAAATCGGAGTAAAGGGTTATAGACATCCTTTCAATATATCTGGCATCACTGTCATTAATCATGAAATGGAAAACTAATGCTGCACTAAATACACTTGATATCTACAAGACACAAACCCTTCCAAAAAAATCGTCTAGGGAAATCCAGCATTTCCTTGTTACTTGTTTTATCAAAAAGACCAAAATGATTTGTCACTTTAGGCCAATGTATTCACCAAAATAAATAAATAAAAAAATAAAATAAATATTTCATTTTGATTTCTAATGATAAGGAATCTGTAATTACTGGATTCTTATATGTACCACTTTTTGCTATTTTAAATAAAAAATGTATAAATTATATGTAATCTTATCTGAAAATATTTTCTGAAGTATATATCAAGATGACTGACTAAGGAGTAAAATATAATGCTAGATTAAAGATACCTGTCACACTTATCTTTTATTTGCATAAATGTATTCTTTTTGAAATTATGTGTAGCAATTCAAGTTAATGTTAACTTGAAGATTGAAACGGCAAATATATAATCAATATTTTAAAGAACTAAATATTTACAATTCTCCAACATCTAATAACTGCAAATGGTATAGAATATACTGACTTGTGCACATCATTTGCATTAACCAATATAAGAAAGAATATCTTTTTTTGTAATTTCTCAACAGACACAATGAGTTTCTCAAATAGAGTTCACTAGGTATTCACTTTTGTGTTTGACTTTCCAGTTTGATCTCTAAAGAAGTATGGAAGAATCATTCTGTTGCACTTCTGTATATATTTTGCAGGGAGGAAGTAATAAAAAGACGCATTAAATCCACAGAGATGTTTTTAGTGAAGGCACATTTATAACACTGAAGGATGCTGGAACACTCAGTTTAGGGTTATTCCTAAAGGAAGGAAGGAAGGAAGGAAGGAAGGAAGGAAGGAAGGAAGGAAGGTAGGAAGGAAGGAAGAAGGGAAGGAAGGAAGGAAGGAAGGAAGAAAAAGAAAGAAAGAAAGAAAGAAAGAAAGAAAGAAAGAAAGAAAGAAAGAAAGAAGAAAGAAAGAAAGAAAGAAAGAAAAGAAAGAAAAAAGAAAGAAAGAAAGAAAGAAGAGAAAGAAGAAAAGAGAAAGAAGAAAGAAAGAAGAAAGAAAGAAAGAAAGAAAGAAGAGAGAGAGAGAGAGAGAGAGAGAGAGAGAGAGAAAGAAAGAAAGAAAGAAAGAAAGAAAGAAAGAAAGAAAGAAAGAAAGAAAGAAAGAAAGAAAGAAAGAAAGAAAGAAAGAAAGAAAGAAAGAAAGAAAGAAAAGAGATTTCAGTGTCTGTACAGTTTTAAGTCACTTTTTTGTGACATGAAAAGGGGCTCAGGGGACAAGAAAGATTTGACACGTCGCATGCAGGCAAAAGCTCCAGTAGTCAGTTTGGCTAGAAATGTCCAAAATGTTACGTTTGATAAACACACTCTAGACTTTCAGCCCTTCCTCAGAAAGAATCCCCCCACAAAAGCCATCTCTGAAGTGTTCATCTCCAACTGACTATGAAAAACAATCTAGAACAAATGTCACTTGTCAATACTGAGGTCCTAAGAAATAGCTAAAGAAATATATTTGGGGGGAGGGGGGAGAGGGGGGGGGAAGGGTGAAGGAAAAGCACAATACACTCAGAAAGGGAAAGAAGCTCTCAGGAAGGTGAGCTTGTGAGGATAAGAGAGTAGGAAACTAACACTTCTATAAATTAAAAAGTATGTGGGGGGAAGATTAGCAGCTTTGCAAGAAGAATGTTCCCACCGCACACACAACACATTGCTTCCAAATAGTACAATGTACACATCTAAATCAATTCTCTTTTCTCTTGGACAAATCTAGTAATCTATTATTTACTTCTCCTTTACTAGTTCCTGAAACTTACAAACCTCTTCAAATCAGCCCTCAGCAGTTTTTTAGCAAACACTTCTAGAAATTCCACTAGTGTTAAATAGTAATAATAATAAAATGAATTAAAGAATAGAAAATGAGAGACAGGGGTCAAACATGAATACTCCCTATAAAGAATGACATCTCATTTTATGTTTGTCAAACAAACTGGCTAATTGCAGAGGCATTCTTCCTTTGTCACATTTACTTAACATATGAAAAGTGTCTCCACATAAGGGGTCTCTTTTCCATCCCAAAATCAAAATAACAACCCTGTTTAGTTAGGTTAGCCTTTTTTATTCTGAAATCAACCCACCTGAGTGATTAACGCAAAACAACACATCACTGTGCAGTTAAGGCTGGAATACAAGTGTTAAAGAAATTTCTTGGATTATTGTGCCTGGCACTGTGGTATGCTGCTCCAAGGACCAGAGCTTCAGCAGGGCCAACAGTCCTCAGGCTTTCTACACTACTCCTCTACTCCTGCAGGAGGAGGAGGAGAAGAAAAAGCAGGGTAGATAGGAAGGCTAGAAAGATGTCGCTTTGACAGCAATTCTGGTGCAATAGATTTTAAAATTCAACATCCAGTGGTATTAGTGTTTAATTACTTTATAAAGTTTTCAGTTACAACAAATCCAATATGCATGAAAAATAAGAAATTTAAACATAAACCTCTGCTGTTACTTGAAGTATTTCCCTTATGAACTAGTGACCTTATTTACAGTTTAGAAATATAAATTTTTTTTTGTTCCCAGTATTGTTCTTCTGTTTGAAATTACCATGAAGCAATAATTTTCTGTTTTCTTTTCTGTTCTTTACTCATTGCTTCTTGCTGTCAATCTAAATGTGATTCATCAATTAATGCTAACTTCTAAATTTTCAACTAATTGCACGGAATTTATTTAACCATAACTTCCTTTGTCTTAAACACAATTAATATCATTTAACCCTGTGAAAATGACCTCCCTGGTTTATCAAGAAAAAACAGAATAAGTAAAAAGGCAAAAGACTCTTTCCTAAAACAGATATATTTCATTCCTGATTGCAATAGTAAATTAAATACTAAAATTCCCCATTTCTTTCTCATGAATTTGTCATATCACCCACAACACTGTTCTGAGGAAAATTGAAATTAAAAACAAAAAATAAATACATTTTGAATTCATTTTTACTGTTTGACTGATGTATGCCCTTTTCAAGTGTTTTATTTTCCTGTGTCTCCATACACAAAATATTCATAATAGTCAATTGAAAAATATCCCCATGCCTACATACACATGAAAATAGCCCCCATCTTTTAATGACAAATATCTTTTCCGTCTGTAATTTTGAGCACATTTGAGATACTTGACAAAGTTGTCATCCTACATTTTACAGTATAAAACTAGAAAAGAAGTCAAAAGGTTGTCTTTTTAAATTGACACAAGCAGTGTTTTAAAATCACATTTTCTGTATGCCTGAATAAATGGGAATTGCTCAAAATAATCCAACATTTTTAAAGTGTTTATTGTTCCCTATCAGCTTCTTAAACTACAAAAGCTCTTCTCATTTGAGAACAAATAAAACATAAACTCCTACCTCTACTTCTGTACTGGCTCTCTGACTCCAAATTGAGATTTAATGCAAGGGATCAGCATGCCATTTGAGCATGTAAGTAATAGGCTTCAAGAGCATCTAGACACCTATAAGGTACAGGCAGTAATAATCTCTATTTCCTGTTGTTCCCAGTGCAACTAACAATTTGCTGTGTAAACTCCAGCAAAACTTACTTGTGCCTTTACATATCCTTCTGCAAAACAGGTTAAATGTTCAATTCTATGTTCCCACATAAAGTATTCAGAAGGAGGCAAATCATTCAAGTTAATGGAAGTAGAAACAATCAGCAATTCAACAGAATGACTTCGATTCTTCCAGTCCCGTCCCCCCCCCCCCCCCCATTTATTTATTTATTTATTTATTTATTTATTTATTTATTTATTTATTTATTTATTTATTTATTGTGTGTGGAAGCATCAATGCACACAAGAAATGAAACACTCTTGTCCACAATTCTTCAGGGTGTTGTGATATATAGATGTTTCAACTTTATAGGAATTATACAATGAGATGGTTATAACATTGTTTTGGATCCAATTTTAAGTGGAATTTCTTATACTTAAAGCAAACTAACAGAAAAAAATATATTATTTACTGTTGTAAAAAAGCAAAGTATTATCACCATATTACTCTATCCTCAGTTTTCTATGCTTACTATATGTAAACTGAAGTGTGATACAAGAATGACTACACAGACGTATTTAAAAATTTGAGCTCCCCTTAAAAATAAACTCACAAAACTCAAATTTAGCAACAGGATAGAGGCATTGACCCACCAGGAGTCTGCTTGCCTTCTCCCGCACTTCAGATGCCTTGCTTTGTACAAGGAGATGCAGTTCCTTCTGGACAGAGGACATGCTGTCCATCGCAAGACTGCGTGCACGCCTCACTAGCACTGCCAAAGTGAGAAGGAGGGTATCCCTGCTCGCTAAGGGATTGCTGATTCCTCTGCATTTAGCTGGGCTAGAAGCAGTTTTGGATCCATGCAGGTGCAGCCCAGGAATGCTGCACTCGGGGCTTAGATGATCTTTAAAGGTGCTGGCCAAAGGATCAGGACAGCGTGCGTGACAAACCTGGCGCAGCCTGCATTGGCTTCTTGACGCGGCAGCCGGCTGCAGCCATGTGGTGTGCGCGCCCTGCCAGCACGCAGCCGGCCCCCTCTCTCCTGGGATCTGCATGCTTCCAGCGGCCCAACAGATGAATCCTCGCAGGAGAGGTTCTCCCCTACCTCGTCTGCAGGGAGCCAGCCCCGCTTCCTGCCTCTCCCCTCTTTATTTTCCCGCCTATCCTTCCTTTCTCCCTTTTTTCCCGCAACCCTGGAGAGACAGGACACAGTCTGGTGACACAGGGACTCACGTAGGCCAGGCTTCCTTCTGTGCAGCCCTTTGGGTAGGGCTGCTAATCCTTCTTATTAATTAACGAGATAATAGCAGTTAACCGGAAAGCAATATTAATACTAACTATCTAGGAAACTTCCAACAGAAATGATTTAGCCTTTTTGCAGAGTTCCTGGTAGCAGAAAATCTGCAGCTGGAACTGTAACTACATCTTGATGTTTTAAGAACTTTAAAAATCAGGAGTGCCTGAGCAGTACCAGACGAAGAACATCTGCATCTATTTTCTGCTCTCCTTCTTGGATAGTTTAAAAGATCCTTCCCTCAACTTCAGATTTTATTAACAGCTGGGGATGCAGGCTCCCCCAGTTATATCAGTCCTGCAAAAGGACAAAGGAGAGTGTAAACAGCAACATGACTGATCTGAGAAATGTACTCTGAGAGGCACACACATTTAAAAGACTTACAAATGTTTACTATTTACATTTACCATTGCTTCAGTTCTTTAAGTTCCCAGAATATTTCTCAAGGTCTATTATGCTTCATTCACTATCTTCTAAAATACCTAATATCATCTTTGAATTTTTTTTGCTGCAAGGAAGAAAAACAGCAGAGACAACGTGAGGATTAGGAATTCTGCAGATGAGACACACTGTGATGAGATATTTTATGTTTTAGCAAAAGAGCAATGGATTTATTTATTTATTTATTTATTTATTTATTAATCAGGCGTTGTAAGACTAAGCAAAACATCTATCAGAAGAAGGGATTTATATTATCTGGGTTCTGTTGCAGCAAACAAGTACTGCAGCTTTCATTCACTGATTGTCAAAAACTTTCCAATGTGCCCACTGCAATGCGGATGCCAACCAACGAATCAAAGGCATTCAGCAACTAGACAAAGAGGGTCTGATGCCAACCTCGGTGCCACTGGCAACCATTATTGGCATCAAGCACATTGTCTGCCTTTTTTTTTCTCCTCTCCTGGCACTTGACAAACAAAATGGCGGTTCTTGTAGCAACGGGAACACAGCCTAAGCGCTGCACTGATTGAGTCAAATACCATCAAATGATTTTATGGACTCAGATGCATTTCATATTAAATGATAGACAAACAAACGAACAAAAAAATGTCTCTGATGCTAGCTGAAAAAAAGGGGGGAGGAGGGGGCATTTTTGTCATTAGAAACAACATTTGTGGCATTTACAAGGTTGGGCTTTAAAAAAAACAAACAGTGAGGGGGGAGGGTGGACTAGATATACAAAACAAGCAGAGCCTGTAGAAATGTATTATGATTTAAAATTATTTTGAGGCTAAACTTCGGTCACTGTGTGCCTCCCATTTTCTTCCTCCATTTCAGTCAAAGCATTGCAACCTATGCCAAGCTCTTTTTAAAAAATAAAATTAAATTAAAATTAAATTTAAAAAAAAAAAGTTCCTAAAGCGCAAGAGGATAGTAGAAAGGGAACAGGGAGAAAAAGATGCTGAATTCTGAGGGAGGTGAGCGAAAAGCAGAACCAGGTGAAGTTGGTCAATGATAGAACTTCATAGGTCAGTCTTTATTTCATCCTTCAAGGCAGATGTGGAAGTAGAAGCTCTTTTTATTAGGAACTGAAAGGATTATTGACACTTCTAGATCTGGAAATTGTCAATATATTGTAACATGCACTCTGCACTGCAATGCGGATGCCAACCAACAAATCACAGGCATCCTAGGCTAAACAAAGAAGGTCTGATGCCAATCCTGGTGCCACTGGCAACCATCACTGCACTCAAACTATCCTTCCTCCTCCTTTTTCCCCTAATCTTCTTTTTTAAAGCAACAAAAAACATACTATTTGGCCCCTTTATTCATTTTGTGTGCTAATTCATTCTTCATATTTCATTCAGCAATTAAATTGTTTCTATTTCTCTTCTTGTTTTTTATATGATACTATTAAGCGGGTTTTGTATTCCAAAATAGAAATAAAAAGCAAAACAGCATGTGTAAAAGGCAGCATTTTGGTTGACTTCATGCTTATCTTTTGCAAAGCCTGGTGCTCTTAATCAAGTGCACTGCAAAGTGCCACAATTAACCTGCTTTCACTGAGGACAGAGAATCAAAGTTTGACAAAACGGGATAAAAATACAAAGATAACTTAATATGACTTCTTCAAGAAGAGAGCCAACAGATGTTAACAGAAGATTAACTGTAAGGCAGCAAGAGAGATAAAAAATACATGCGGTTCACAACAAACAAAAGGGTCTACTGAGGGTGGCTTGGTACAAAGAAATTAGCTAGCTTCATCTTCCCGTATATTCT